>NW_017674321.1:11458-75401 GCF_001879085.1 Nicotiana attenuata | reverse complement strand
TATATATATTACCATATATAAAAGTTATATTGATATTATATTACCTAATACGCTTATACTTAGTGCATAGTACAGCATAAGTATATATATTACATATATATAAGCCATATTCGATATAATATTACCTAATACGCTTATACTTAGTGCATAGTACAGCGTAACTATATATATTACACATATATATGCCATATTCGATATAATATTACCTAATACGCTTATACTTAGTGCATAGTACATCATAAGTATATATATTATACATATATATATAAGCTATATTGATATAATATTACCTAATACGCTTATACGTAGTGCATAGCATGTTAGAGTATATTTTAGTCTATTCATCTCTTGTGTTACAAAAGTGTTAACGGCTTACATTTATATTATTTAGATAGTAAATACAAAAGTGATTTTTAATTTTGACCATTGTTGACCTGAAAAGAGACCAACTTTGGTCGCTAATTATACTTAAATGTAAATTAGCGACCAAAGCTGGTCGCTAAATTTAAATTAGATTTATTTATATTTTATATAATATTTAAAATAATAATATAATTGTTAAACGGGTCCCATATTAGCGACCAAAGTTGGTCTCTATTTTATAAGCGACCAACTTTGGTCGCTAACTTTGAATTATATTTATTTATATTTTATAATTTTTTTTAAATAATAATATAATTATTAAAATTTAATAAGTGGGTCCCACTATAGCGACCAACGTTGGTCGCTAATCTCAGTATTTCTTTGACCAAGCAAGTCTGACCAGTCCGGTCAACATTTTGACGAAATTATTAACCAAATAGCGACCAACTTTGGTCGCTAATGTATTTAAAATAATTATTTTATTATTTTCTCCAATTTAGAGACCAACGTTGGTCGCTTTTCTTGACAAACCAACTTTGATCGCTAAAGTTTGGTCGCTTTTTTCCGGAATTCTAGTAGTGTTTTACCTACTTTAAGTTTCACATATGATATACACAAACGTATCGTCAAAGTCTTCTGGCAAAAAGCATACAAAACTACGAACGCCGGAGAAATAGTTTATCAATGCATCTCAATTCTTATGTAGTGGCGGAGCTAGAATTTTCATTAAGAAGAGCCAAAACATAAATAAGTAATAAGCATGCGAAAAAATCAAGGGGAGTCACATAGTATATATGCATAAAAATAAAATATTTAACCTATCTATGTAGTGTAATTTTTCGACGAAAGAGTGTCAATTAACTTCCCTTGCTAATGAGTGGCTCCACCACTGGTCTCATGTATATAAACATAAAAATAGTTGTGAATATAAACCAAAAAATAATAATTGTAATCATACCTAATGCATAATATTATTGTCTCTCGCAAGCAGTATCCAATGCTTCAAGGTCGAACTATATACATTAAACTCATTTTTTCAACTCAAACCCTATAACGTCTAAGTTTTATCTCAACTCAGAACCAACAACGTCTAAATTCTGCATCCGCCATTGCTCTCAGGATCTACAACTTGAAGTCGTCGAGATGATCTCTCCCTGCTAAGAATCCTTCTAAACGAGCTCAATCTCGAGCTTGATCCACCACCACCAATAGTAGTTTTACCTGATGATGAAGTCCCTTCAAGATTCACAACCATAGACAAATTTCCATCGTCCAAAGGCGGCGCTGACGGCGGAATACGGCCAACGACACCCTCCCTAGGCTCAGACAATAGCCGAGGTTTCGCCTCAGCTCGACATATAGGACATGTAGAATGACAATTAAACCATTTGTCAATACACTCCACATGAAAAATGTGTTTGCAATTAGGCAAATTTCTAACAATTTCACCATTTTCAAGAATACTCAAACAAACTGAACACTCAATTGGATTAGTAATTGCCTCATCCATGTTATGGTCATCACTTTGCTTGTAAACAAATATTGGGAGTGAAGCTATAATAGATGGATCAAGTCCATTTTTTGGTGGCTCAACTTGTGACACAGTACTAGTAACCAAGCTCGACGCCGAGCTAAACGTAGCTCGGCGTCCAGCTTGGCGACATCGTCTAATGACACATCTAATGTACATATGGAGAATAGTAACGAGGAAAACAACTATGGATAGTGAAATTATGGCACTGAGCATAATTTTGCTGTTGATATCATATTTGTTTTTGTGGTGATGAGTAAATGGATTATCATCTTCATCAAAGCCCATATTGAGGCTACCGAGTTTTGAGCAGACTACAGATTCATTCGACGATCTTTTTGAAGAAGAAGGTGTTGGTATTTTACGTTCAAGATTTAGGTTTATTAATATAAGTACAAGTTTTTCTATGTGTTTGGTAGTGTTAATACGTGTACGTATTGACTAATGAAAAACGTGTTTTCATGGAAAATGAAAGGAACAAACAATATTGAAACTATATAAGCGCACATTTTCAACCATTGACTTGTTGAATATTTTATACTCCTATTTAACTTACTAAATTTTTCTCAGCAACAGTTAGAAGAGAAGTTTCTGCATATTTTCCTTCTGGCAATATGTCACCCCGGTATAATATTAAGATGAATTTAAATCGATTGGTTAGTCAGAATTTATATAATATAATATTAAATAAAAGACTCTCCGGGGTGACCGAGTTGGTTGAGCAGGTGACTTTCAAATGGGAGGTCTATGGTTCAAAATCCACTTGCATACCTATTCGGTCGAGCCCATTGCATGGAGCTTGCCTAAAACGGTTTACCCTCTTATGTGGTTTATGAACTATTATACCAAAACAAGGTTTACGATGTGCACACTCGAAGGATAGCGATTACGAGTTCCCTTATTAAAAAAAAATATTATTGTGATAGTCACAATTCAGGTAGGAATTTTGAATTTTGCATGTATATTATTATATATCAAATAAAAGGTGGTTTTGTACGTTATAAAATCCCCGGGCACATTTTTCAAGGGTAAAGAACTTTGAACTCTTAAAATAACAACGATCACAACAATAATAAATAAAATAATAAAATAGTACGATGCAATGTAATATATAGGAGTATATAATATGAAAGTCTTATATGTCGACAGAAAATTTTATGGGTCATCATATTTAGAGTAAAGACTATAATATGTTTCAAACTCGAGACTTTGCAACCTATATAAGTAAATGACGTGAAGACTGAAACTTGCTTTCCTGGTCAAGTTGAGAACATTTCCAAATTCCTACGCCATTCTGGTTGGCCCCGTAAAAAGGACAGTTGGGTGGACAAAATATGAGTTCGAAACTAAAGTATTATTTTTTCGGACTCGAAGATTTATAATAGGTGAAAAAAACAATTGGTGACCATTATGTATATTCATGCGCTATTTCTTAACGGTACGTTTGTCCGTTAAGGTATAGCTCATGGAATACATGCGCTAAACCTGATTTTCAAATGTTGGTCAAAATACAAGTATAACGCATATATTAGATGCACTATACATGAAGTTGAAAAGACAGATAGGTATAGCACATCTAATATATGCGCTATACCTTTATTAAAAACGGCCAGTCTTCTTCTTCGGGATAGAAGACAAAAAACGGTCCCCTCCTCCCCCCAATTTTTAAAGCTTAAAGCTCCATTGGAGCCCACCCGTCCCCCAAAAATCGTGTCCCCTCATTATTTTAGCAAGCTAACACCCGATCCAAGGCGTTGTTGTGTAGTGGATCTCTTTTATTGTTCGTAGGGATGGCAATGGGGCAGTGCAGGTGCGGGCCGGTGCGGGTATGGGAGTCTACGGGGTGGGGCACGACGGGTTATACAGCTCGCGGGTGCGGGGCGTGGCGGGTTCAATTTTTTAAAAAAAAAAATCACGCGGGGCGGGGCGGGTCGCATGTTAGAGATATTTTTTTTATACTAAAGCCTAAAGACCTAAACTAATGCCGCCTACTATTGTGACGACCCGACTGGTCATTTTGAGCAATTGTGTCTGGTTCGGCAGTTTGAGGTCACAAGCAGCTTCATATTATGTGTATCGACTTGCATGCATGGATGGAATCTGTTTCCAGATGAATATGAGTCGAATTGGAAGAAGGAATCTAGTTTTGGAAGCTTAAGCGGTGAGAATTTGACCGGAATGCGACACTGCAGCCTGCTAAAAGCTAGTAATCTAGTTTTGCGAAGTTTCTGTCGCAAATGAGACCTTAGCAGGGTGATTCCATGCTTCGCATTTGCGAACCCAGTGTCGCAAATGCGACACTGTAGCCTGCTAAAAGCTGAGATTTACGAGTTTTTGCTCATTTTTCATATTCTTTGAACCCTAACTCCGGGAGTAGGCGATTTTGAGGGAAGATTTTCATACCAAATCATTGGGTAAGTGTCTCTAATCAATTTCCAACTATATTTTGTGATTATATCTTAGATTTAATATCAAATTCATGAGAATCTAAAGGAAAAATTGGGAACAATTGGGAAAATTTTCAATTATGTAAAATGATAATTTGAAGGACCAAATGATATCGGAATTTGATAAATCTTATATGGGTGAACTCGTAGCGGAATGAGTATTCGGTTTTTATAAATTTTGCCGGGTTCCGAGGTGCGGGCCCGGGGAGTTGACTTTTGCTGACTTTTTGCAAATTGTGTAAGAATCATAGTTTTGTTAATTGAAATTGTTTTCTCTTGCATTGTTTGATGTATTCAAGTCGTTTTTGGCTAGATTGAGCCGAGCGTTGGTGAATTGGTAAAGGAAAAGCTAAATTGAGTATTGAATTTGCCGGATTGAGGTAAGTATCTTGCCTAACCTTGTGTGGGGGACTCTCCCTTCGGAATTGAGTCTTCTATGCTATTTGTAGTCCGTGCACGCGAGGTGACGAGTGTGTGCTCGGACTTATTTGTGGAAAATTTGCCTTTAGGGTTCTTAGGTCCTTATGTTCGTTGAGTGGGAAGTTTCACGATATGATTGTGTTTCTTAATTGCTTGTTTTACCTCTATATGCTCCATACAATGTTGTTAACTTTCCTCTATTTCTTACTTGTTACTTGGCCCTTAATTGCCTTAATTGGAGTGATTGTCCACCTATCGTTTTGTTATTCTAATTTGTGAAATCTCTCTCTGACCCCGTGCCTATATGCTATGTGTCCAAATTGTTGTGGTTGCCGGTGTAGTTATCACGTGCTTTATATGTCTTGTTATTTTTGTAAAGGTTGTTGTGCTTCTTTATTTTTTCGTGATTCTCGTGTTGCCGTGTACTCATACTCTTGGTGGTAGAAAATCCTTATGATTGGGTTGTTGAATTGTTGTTACTGTTGTTGATTTTAAACTATGTTGGGTTGTTGATATGTTGAGGAGGAATAAGGGAGAATTGATGTTGTTTGATGGGATCGGGTTGCATGCCGCAACAAGGAGTAATAAGGGTGGACAGGTAAGATCGGGTTGCACGTCGCAACAAGAGGAATAAGGGTGATATAGATATTGAGGAGTAATAAGGGTGGACTGCTGAGATTGGGTTGCACGCTGCAACAAGGAGTAATAAGGGTGAATGATCATGTTGTTACTGATACGATGATATATATACTGTTTACTCTTATTGTAATTGTTAAGGAGGAATAAGGGAGGATTGGTGGGATCGGGTTGCACGCCGCAACAAATATATAATATTTACTTTTATTGTAATTGTTAAGGAGGAATAAGGGAGGATTGGTGGGATTGGGATGCGTGCTGCATCAATAGGTATATGTGTTTACATATTCCTCTTGACTGTACAAGTTATTCGGTGGTTTTACATTTCATTTAGGATTTGGTTATAGCTGAATACTGAGAAGACCCTGGTCCATTTGTTTAAAACTTTGACGATTTGTGTTTCGGGTTTCGCTGAGTTTTGAGGGTCACTTATTGGCATTGAGTTGTTGACTTACCATTGCTCCTTGAATTCCTTCTATGAAACTATTATTCCGGTGAATTAGTATTTAAAGTAAATTTACTATGTTGAATCATTTCCTCCGGTCCCGTTAAGTTATTAGTAATATCGTGATTTAAAATAAAGTAATTAGTACATTGCTATAAATGGCTTTCAAATTTGAACCCACCGTGTATATGTACACACCTTTCAAAAAAACACAATTTCTATAAATGTTAGGGTTTATATCAATTAGTTTCTCGATTAAATTTTCCTTAACCCAATGATGTTGAATCTTACTTAAAAGAGAATTTCTACTAAGTTTTAATTTCATTTAAAATCCTATATTAAATGTAATAGTTCATTAGATGTTATATTTTATTTAAAAAGGTATTTTCTATTCAATGATTCTAAAATACTTCATCTTTTCTTGTTGATTTCCAAATTGGTTTAGAAGTCGTAATCTACTCATTGTTATGTAAGTGAGACTCCTTGAACATCTTTATTGAATTGGTTTTGGACCCTTTTTACTGAGTGGCATGAGGATGATGTTGATTAAAGTGAGATAGAGATATGTGGGCACAAGGTGCCATATGTACTAAAGGTGTGGGACGTGATATTATCATGAGATACCGAGGATTGAGATGGTCGGAATTGTATATTAGAAATGATGTGAATGATTGAGTTGGCATCGCTTCCTTTGTTTGAACGTATCCTTACTTGTCTGTGTTCCGGTTATGTTAGTGTTAATTTACTTGATTATCGTTCATTACTATCCGTGTTCCCCTTTATAGTCTCTACTATTTGTAGTTGGATGACTCCCTGTTATTTCTATTACTTTGTTAATTTTATCTTGATAGTTCATTACTATATCCTGTTCAATTTTTTTGACTAGTAGGTGTCTTGACTGTTCCTCGTCACTACCCCACCGAGGTTAGTCTTGATACTTACTGGGCACCGCCGTGGTGTGCTCATACTACGCTTCTGTACATTTTTGTGTACAGGTCCAGGTATTTGATCGGTAGTAGTTGTGCGGATCGTCGCGGTGGTGACTCAAGGTAAACCTGCTACTGCTTTCGCAAGCCTCGGAGTCACCTTCGTTTGTATTTGCTTTCATTTGTTCCTTCTTGTTCTGCAACAGTGTTGTATTTATTTTGTAATACTACTCTTAGCAAGGCTTATGAGTTGTACCACCGATTTTGGGACTTCTAAATGTTCAGAGTTATATAATTTGAAGTTAGTGAATATTCATATTATTTCTGTTAATGTTAGGCTTACCTAGTTTTGAGACTACGTGCCATCATGACTCCTTCGGAGGGATTTTTGGGTCTTGACAGGTTGGTATCAGAGCTCTAGGTTCATAGGTGCTACGAGTCATAAGCAGGTTTAGTAGAGTCTTTCGGATCCGTACAGAGACATATGTACTTATCTTCGAGAGGCTACAGAACTATTAGGAAATCCTACTTATTTCATTCCTTATCGTGCGATGTTCATTCAGCTCGAAGTATATAACTTATGTTCCTTTACATCTACTCGTGTATGATATTACGCTCTCTGTGTCCGCTATGCGCCAGTGGTTCGTGGTGCTACAGACGGGCTACGAGGGAGTCAGGGATGCCCATACATTGTCTCAACATGTTGTCCAGACTGAAGATACAGAGATATTGATAGACTCTTCAATTGTTCATGTGGAGGCGCAGCGGTTCCCGACATCTACTTGATGAGTGCGAGCTTGAGAAGGTTTAATTGGTTGATTAGTCGCCGCGATTGTGGCAAGGTCATGAGGTGGGTGTTGATTGAGGATAGTTGGTGGTATTGGAGTACCTCGAGATTTGTGTTGTACGAGTTGTGAAGGTCAGTTTTGCGGATCATCAGATGTTGCTTTCTGTGGCTTCGCGCCAAGTGGACGAGTCTATTAGCGGCATTCAGATTGCAGAGTCAGATTTACATCAGCGTTGGCCTGAGGTATGTGTATATGTGGCATTGGTAGGTTCCCAGATTTTGAGTATGATAAGGTCCGAGATCTTGCACGGGATGATGTTGGGGCTTACAACGTTTCTACATCATTAATGGATCTATATTTCAGCATCAAGGGGAGTCGGAGGAACAACTTCAGATTTACGGAAGGTCTATTCAGTGTGTGTATCATGGTTGCGGCCGAACGGGGGGCTTCAGAGGAAATTCGGTGGATTAGGAGTTTCTGGGCTATGTGGTTCGTGTTAGGGTCATCTGTACTTGGGACTTTGATTGGGATTATTGCATGTCGACTATCCGAAGAAATGGGTCAGCTCCGTGGTGTTGAGTCAGCAGGGCAATGGAAGTAATTGGTCATTTTGAATGGGGATCCTCTATCGGCATGTGTGGCAGTACTCTTAGATTGGACAGGTTGTGTGATTCAGTTGAGTTGGGGGAGATGCGGTCCTAATGGCTTAGTTGTGTGTGGGCGAATTCGGAGGATTCTCGATAAGTTGGAAATGATTTGAGTTGGCTATCTATTATGGGCATAAGGAAATATGTTGTGCATTGTGGTTTTCTCCTACATAAGTGTTAGAAATTAACGGGGTATAGGCATTGTTGGCTATCATATGTGAAGATTGTGCAATTTTGGAAAGGACCTTGAGTTTTGGTTGGCGGGTGCGTGGCTAGTGGCATGGTGATTACTGGGTTTTGAGGCTTTCGAGGTTCATGTTTTGTTACGCGGCCGGAAATTTTATATGGTTGCTTAGACAGGATGATGGGAGGTGAGTGATGTATCAGCCATTTAATTTGCGTAGTTGAGTTTGGGCATGGAAATTTTAGTGTTCCTGAGGTTTTGTGTCCCCATATGTGGACTATTTCTTGTTAGTGGATTGTGAAGAAATGTTGAGAATGGGGTAATTAATAGCATGTATTATCGATATGTTTCTGTAGATTTTTTTTAAAGAATATTTACTTAATTGGGAAGGATCAGGATTTGGTTTGGGCCTATTTGGAAGATCAGCGAGAATATGTATTTTGTATCAGGTCGAATTTGTGTGCTCCTTTGAATTGTCATTATGGTTATGTTATCAGGCATAGTGAATACTATTTGCATCCCTAGCCTATGTTATTTGCTACTCTTTTATGCTGTGTTAGGCGGTGAGGTTGTGTGATTATTCCCCACGCATGTTGTAATTCTGTTCATGCATTATGGCGATGCGGGCGAGATAGCCCTCGTGATGTTGATTTGCTCATTTCACCTTATATGTGCTTGCTTCTCCCATATTTTATTACTTATATTCATTGTTCCCACAGTTTTACTTGCGCACTCTACTGTGCTTGATATCAGTATTCATATGATCAGTGGACCCGATCATTTTGGCTTGATGAGTATTTGGGAGCGGGCTGCGCGCCGCAGCAGATACTATGTGGGATACCCTTTCCTTGTGTTTATTTGGTGTTCGGGTTTTCCTTTGTGGAGCAATTTGATGAAAACTATAATTCTGTTGTTACACATGTTAAACTTGTTAGATAATTCTTCTACTTTGCTTTCCTTTATTTGTGTTGCGTAATTGAGTTATTGCTGGTTTGGTGTACGAGCTATGTAGTGTGAGAATCCGTGTGGTTCCGTGATGAGTTATCAGTTGGGCTGCTTGTATTGGCTGAGATGAGGTTCTTAGACCTGAGATTAGTACTATGGTATTGAGGGTGAGGAGTGTTTGGAAGTATGTTGGTGTTTCTGCTAAGATTTGGAATGGCCCTTGGCGGGCGAGAGAGCTTCTTGACTTGTTGACTTCATGGGTGGCTATGAGTCTCCGCATATTTCTTTATCATGGGCAGTGTTGTGGAGGTCCGGAACAGGGTTATAATCAATGAGAAATGTATTGCCGGCATCCAGGATGTTATTTGAGCAGCTATGGTGGTCAGAGGTTATTGCTTCGGGCTTTGAGTTGTGTGGAATAGCATGCGACCGTATTCTGGAGTGGAATTTTGGCTCGATTCATCTTGTTCATGTTCATGCAGGGAGATGATGTGGAATTCGGGTCCTTTGAAGAATTTCAGATGTTGAGGTTTGGGTTCTGTCCTAAGGTTTTGGACTAAGGATGAAGTGAGACATTCGGTTAATTTGCATTATCAGTCCTACGTGGGTTTGGGTGATGGGGAATCACCCCCGGGTGTATGTATGAGGAGCTCATGCAGTGGTTCAATGGCTTTGGAACAACTCCGGGCACGTTCGAGGACGAACGTATGTTCAAGTGGAGGAGGATGTAACGACCCGACTGGTCGTTTTGAGTAATTGTATTCGGTTCGGTAGTTTGAGGTCATGAGCAGCTTCATATTATGTGTATCGACTTGCGTGCATGGTTTGAATCTGTTTTCGGATGAATCGAAGTCGAATTGGAAGAAGGAATCTAGTTTTGGAAGCTTAAGCGGTGAGAATTTGACCGGAAGACTTTTGAGTAAACGTCCCCGGAATGAGTTTTGGATGATGTCAGTAGCTTCGTATGATGATTTTGGACTTAGGCATGCGATCCGGATTTGGATTTGGAGGCCCATAGGGTAATTTTAGGCATTTCGGCGAAAGTTGGAAAAGTTGAAGTTTGGAAAATGGAGAGGTTTGACCCATAGTTGACTTTTGTATTATCGAGGTTGGAATGCGATTCCGAAAGTTGGAATAGCTCCGTTATGTCATTTGGGACTTGCCTGCAAAATTTGGTGTCATTTGGAGTTGATTTGATATGGTTCGGACGTTTGGTTGCAATTCTAGAGGTTCTTGAAGTTCATGGTGATTTTCATGCGTTTTTGGCATCCGATTCGTGGTTTTAGAGATTATTTTGGTGTTCCGATCGCGCAAGCGAGTTTGTATTGTGTGTTCAGACTTGTGCGGGGCTTGGTTTGGAGCCCCGAGGGCTCGGGTGAGTCTCGGAATGGTTTCTGAATAGCTTCATGAAATTAGATTTTTCTGGTTCTGGTTTCTTCGCATTTGCGATGTTCTGGTCGCAAATGCGGCCATCGCAATTGCGAAGAACCATCGCATTTGCGATGCCTGGGCGGCTAGGCATTTTTCGCATTTGCGATCAGGCTGCCGCATTTGCGAAGCCGACCTTCGCATTTGCGAAATTTCTATCGCAAATGCGACCTTAGCAGGGTTATTCCAGGCTTCGCATTTGCGAGTTTGCGAACCCAGTGTCGCAAGCAGCCTGCTAAAAGCTGAGATTTCTGAGTTTTTGCTCATTTTTCATATTCTTTGAACCCAAACTCCGGGAGTAGCCGACCGTTGGTGAATTGGCAAAGGAAAAGCTAAATTGAGTATTGAATTGGCCGGATTGAAGAAAATATCTTGCCTAACCTTGTGTGGGGGACTCTGATCGCTTCCAACTCCGCACCACTAAAAAGTAGCGAGAGAGGGTCACAATAGCTTTTACCCGATTTTGGGTCGGGATCGAATCCGCAGAGAGCTAGGATTGGAGTTGAGATCTATTTAGCTTAGGATCACGTGTGTGTTCTTAATTGGTCTTCTCATAATTTTTGGGGTTTTCTTTATATTCTACTTTGATCAAACTACTAATTGAAAATGCAACTAGATTATGCTAAACGAGAATTGCTACAAGTTGTATCTAATGGTTTAAAAAGGCACTAGGGTAGTGACCTTTGCCTAGGTGGCTAATTAACGGGTAATTGCATCTATGGCACGATTGACATGATTGGGGAAATATGTTATAATAGTTGCTCAATACTACCCACTCTACACCTCTCGGTCGAAAGAGTGGTTTTGCCCAATTGACTCTCTCGAGACCAATTGGGTATGCATATTTTCCCGAGCAACTAGGGTTCAAGTCGGGTAGTTACTCTCTCGAGGTTTAACCCTTTAATTGGGACTATCAAATCTCTTGAGTCCATCCCAATTCCTTGTTGGGTCAATTTTGGAGACTTAGGCTCTCTTTCTCAAGAAGAGCCCAAGTCAACTTAGCACAAACTAGTGTTTGCAACCACTAATTCATAAATTAAACCATAAAATTGACCTAAATAACAAACACCCATAATCAATCTAACGTTAAATTACAACACCCATCAATTATCCACACTAGGGTTGGGCCACAACCCTAGCTAGTGGGTCTAGCTACTCATGCTTGAAGAGAAAATCAGAGAAATAGATGAAGAGAAAGACATAATATTAAATTACTGAAGTAAAGATAATGATTCAATTGCTAAAACTATGTTAAAGTGCCCAAAATGGCTACAAAATAGCTTCTCACGAGCGCAGCTGATGTTTGATAATAACTGGTTGCCCTAAAAATGGAAAAATGTTCTATTTATACTAAGCTAGAAAAACTAGACAAATATACCCCTGCGGGGTCAGTGCGGGCCGCACAAAATGAACTGCGGCCGCACTAGGCTTTTGACTCTTCAAATTCACTTCTTTGAACTCAGGCTCCGCGGACCGCGGCCGCGGAGGCAGCTAGCGCTGTCCGCACAGAGTCGACCGCGGACCGCATAGGCTAGATGATAGGATCTGGACATCTCTCTGAAGTTGGCGTCCGCGGACCGCGTAGAATAGTAGTGCGGCCGCGGAGTCTTCAGTGCGGACCGCACAATCTCCACTGCAGCCGCACTGCTTTAACACTTGATTTGCCAGTTCTCTGAATCTCCCTAGTGCGGACCGCACAAAGTGGACTGCGGCCGCACTAGGCTAGTTTGTCCTGAGTTCTCTTTGTCTTTGATACTTGAGCAGGTTTCACTCCTTGTTGAGCCGATACTTGACATCTCGTTACTTTGTTGATCAAACCTGCAATCAAGCACACTTATGAGCCTTTTGGGTCTATTTTGTAAGAATTTATACTCAAAGCGTAAGCAAGAAGGAGCATGAAACACGTCAGAATCCGTAGTTATCAACTCCCCCAAACTTAAGCTTTTGCTTGTCCTCAAGCAAACAAAATAAGACCCACCCCTTTTAGGTAAAATCCAAGAATTTTTAGCTATCCTAAAGTAACCTCAACTAGCCTTGGGACTAACAATTGCCCTCAATACAAATGAATCATTAACAACATTTAACCTTTGAAAAACCATGGATCAAGTGCGACACATGAGCATCAAGAGTTGACTCAACGCATCAAAGAACTCTTTCAATTACTTTGGTCATTGTGGAACCTAAACTCACACATCCTCAACTCTCCCTAAGCGAACCTCACCTCTAGAATAGTGGCACACAAAATGAGGTTAATGGGAATTCACTCATCTCTCTCAAGAAAAGGTCACAAGTCCGGCTCTAGGTACCATATGCTTGCCCCTTATGTAAGTATCCACTAATGTAAGCTTCATTCAACTCAAGATCATATAGGGCTTTTGTGGAGTCATTGTGAAGGCTTTTGGTTTAGGGTAGGTCATGTTTTTGTTCAAGTGGGTTCCATCTTCCCTTAAGCACTTCTTTTGATTCATTTGGCACAATTCACTTGACTCTTTGAGTCATTTCACTTCTTTCTAAGGGGTTAGAGAGACGCATTGTCACTCTTTCTTATGCATTTCAAAACCTTTTCTCCTTTTTCAACTTTCCACACCTTTCTTTCTTTTTCATTGCTTTTCTTGAATCCCTTTTCATTCTTTTTCACATTGAACTTTCTTTTTGTCCTTTTGCTTTTCTTTCTTTTTCATTGCCGTTCCTTTTCTTCACTTTTGTGCCTTTTTACCACTTTGTTGCAATCCTCGTCTCTCCCCCCAAACTTATACTTTTGCCATGTGCTAAAGGAAATATTTGGGTGCCAAGAGAGGGTACCTTTTAGAACGGGTATAGGCTTGTATCATGGTTCTTGAAAGAAAAAGGTCTAAGGCTCAAAAGGGTTAACTAGGGATCTTATCATTGGTAGGATATGGAATTGTTCAATCTATCATTTGGATCAAGGAGAGCCTATAATCACGTCTCAAGTCAAAATTCACTTAGGATTTTGCCTCAACAAACATTCAGGGCAAGTTCTAGACCAATGGCTCGGGACTTGAACTTGCAATTCAATTACTCGCCACACAAGCTAAGGGATTGCTAAAGACGTAGAGTTGGGGGCCCACAACGACCTTAGATACGATTTGAGCACACAATGGTCCCGAAAAACCACTTGATGATTATTGGTTAACACAAGAGTCTCAAGGCCACGACTTTCACCATCCTAAACACAACAATTTGTTTTTGACCATAAGATCAAAGGCAAATGTGCTAGGCCCAAGTGAACCTTTGCTTGAGGTACCCTTAACTACAAACTACTAAAAACAAAAAGAAAAACGGACTCAAACCCATAAGTAGGTTAGTCACGCCATCTATCATTGGGAAGAGCCACCCGGTTCACACAACACTCCACCTTTGGAAAGAACCGTGGCATTAAGAAAACCAAAGGCTTATTGCAAATTTCAAAAACAAGAAGCTACGAATCACAAATAAGAAGCTAAAAACGAATTTTTTTGCGAGAAAATAGAATAAATATATACAAGAGGGGATTTGAATATACAATAGAGGGATGAATATATACAATGAGTGTAACTTTATATACAGGCCAAAGGAAAGATAAAAAGTGCGATAAAAGTAACTAAATGTAAGATTATATACAGACCAAATGAAAATCAAGAAAGCATAAAATAGTATCAATATATACAGTCATCCAAAAATGAAGGGCGCACCCCCTCGAATAAAAGCTGGCATTGTCCCCAATGCCAACTAGTCTAAATAAGCACCAAAAAGATAGAAAAAACATATAGAAGGCTCCCTAAGCCGTGTCTGTCTGCATAGGATCATGGGTGGTCCCTGGGTCCTCTGTGTGCTCGGGAACCTCAGACTGGTTCCCAGTGGTCTGCTCTGTTGCTACTGGGACCTGGGCCTGGACCTGGACAGGCTCTGGAATTGGTACATCCTGTGGCTGACTGGAGGAAGCCTCCGGTGGGTCCGCCAACTGGATGATAGCATCATCTGCTCTAGGGATCATCCTCCTCCTCTTCGGAGGCCTCTGGGTCTGCTCCGGCTGTGGATGAGCTGCTGGGACTGGGTCATCAAGCAACAGGTCCAAAGGCAGCTGGTCTGCCTTCAATCTATCAACATCTGCCCGCAGCTCCTTCACGGACTCCTTGGAGGCCCGTGTCTTCCGCAGCTTCCTATGCTCCTTAGCAAGCTCCTTGAGAGCCTTGCTATGTGAATCCACTGCCTTTGTGAGCGCATCCTGAGTGTCGAGGATCTTCTTCTGGTTCTCAAGTATCTCTTTGAGTGCATCCTCGATTGACTGGGGTACCTGTGGGGCTGGGGGAGCTGACTGAGCTGCTACAGTAGCAAACAATGTGGACAACTTAGATGACGCTGTGGACATCCAGTTGTTGATACTGGCAAGGGCCTGGCTCAGTCGGTGGGCAGTGATGGGATGGGCCCGGCTAGATGGAATCTCCGGGCCTGCTGATGTGGAAGGGCCAGGAGGAATGGCTGCAGAAGTGGAAGGTCCGGGAGGCATCTCAGCAGAAATGGAGGTAGGCTCAGCAGGGACCTCTACCACAACTGGCTCTTCAGACTGGCCAGTTGGGGCAGAAGTAGGGGCTTTGTAGTTCTTGTCCTTGGGGTTGTCATTCCCCTTCAAGCTATACCAGGAGAACGGGGCTGTCGCCTTGACCTTGACATCATAGGGCTTCTTGTCCACCTCCAAGTCCCGAAAGTACATAGTGAGGGTACTCGGGAAGGGGTAGTTCCGGTCATGCTCTGCTCCCACTAGCGAGATAATGCGGGACATCACATTCCCCACATTTATGGGGTACCCCGCCATAATTGAAGCAACCAACACAGCCCGGTGGAGAGGAAGGGTCTGATCATGTGTAGTAGGGTCCAACCGGCTGCAAACAAAGGTCTCCCAGCCCCTAGCCTCAAAGTTCAGGGTCCTCCTCAATATTTTGACCCCAACAGTCAACCAATCAGGAACGGTACCTGGGATTGCCAGGTACTGAGCTAACCATGGACGGACCTCCTCGCCCATCTCCAACTTCGCCATATACAAAGTCTCATCCTCCTCGTTGAAGCCCAAGTATTCGTTGAGGTATTTCCCATCAAACAACACTTTCTTGTTGCGAACCTTGGTCACTTTGGAGCCCTTTTTGATGTGGGCTACATTGCAGTAGAATTCCTTGACCATGTGTTCATTAGCATCTACACAGTCATCTAAGAAGTACTCCCAACCCACTCTAGTTCTGAACTGTCTCTGCACGTCAGGGTTGTGGGGTAACAAATCTCTGTCAATGAAACTCCGCTCCGGTATCAACTTTCTCACCGGCCACCACTCCCTAAACTTGTGGTATGCCACCTGGCTCACAAATCTATCTTCCCAAACATCAGGCTGCCTAGTTTGGGCAATGCCTCCAACCTGAGGCTCACCACCCTCAGCTATCTCCTCATCCCCTTGTACTTCCTCCTCACTTCCGTCTGCACCCTCCCCGGATAATGAAGCTGTGGGAGAGGTGGAGTAATCACCACTGCCGGCTGCTGAGCCCTCAGACGACTCAGTGGGAACATGCTCTGGTGCTTGGGCAGTGGTTGGTGGTGGAGGGGTGTCTCTTAGCCTAAATCTCTCCGGCCAGTCTTCAACATACTCTGGCACGGAGTCTGAAGAAATGTCCTATGACGGTTGGTACTCACTCCCCGAGGAATGGGAAGCCGCTTTGTCTGCAACTCTGATGAGTTTCCTGGTCTTTTTTATGTTCTCCCGAGCTTGGGGAGTGAGTTTTACCTTCTTCTTCTACCCTCCCTGGGAGGGTTCTCCTTTTCCCGGTTGGTTTGAGCCTTTTCTCACCATTGTCTGCAAACATCCTTCAATGTATTTGTTAGTATCAATCTAGGAGTTCAAGTTATTGCAGCAGAACAAATTGTAATAGAAACACAGTGTTGGAGACAGTTGCAGGAATTGCTTGTGCAGACCGCACAAAATGGTAGTGCGGCCGCACTAAGGCCACCGCGGACCGCACAACAATGACCGCGGTCCGCACAGGTATAGGGCTCCAATAACAAGCCCTCTGAATCTTACCAGTGCGGTCCACACAAAACCAACCGCGGCCGTACTGGGCCAGTGCGGACCGCACAAAATGTAGTGCGGCCGCACTGGGCAAAAGTCACTTGGACACAAGATGGCACCGCGGACCGCACAGAAATGACCGCGGTCCGCGGTACGTGCCCAGACATGGCACTGAGTTAGGGTTCGAGATTTAGCTAATTAGTTCAAATTTTCACCTAGTTAGGGTCCCTACTCAATTACCCAGTCCATTATACTCACCAAGTCCACAAAAATTGCCATTTAAACTAACCTAATCTAACAATTAGAGAAATAAGGGGAGAAGAAGAACTACCAGTTAAGGAATATGAAAATAAAATGAAATTACACAATTAAACAAAGATGAATTGAGTGAAATGTTACCAGATAATGAGATGAAGTGCAGCTAATCAATGTCAAGCAAGAGAGTTACGATGAAAATGCTCAAGATGAACAGTAAAAAGGGGCTCTGAGAGTTTAGGGTTCGAAAAGGGTAAAAGGAGGCTCTTGGGGTCTATTTATAGAGAAACCCCTGGGGCCCATTCTCACCTACCAGTGCGGCCGCACAAAATGGACCGCGGTCCGCACTGGTTTATTTAGAAAAAGTTTGAGAAGGCAACCTCTGCGGTCCGCATACAACGGACCGCGACCGCGGTGGTCCACCGCGGACCGCACAAAATCAACCGCGGCCGCGGTGGCAAACTTCAGAGAGCAATTTTGTTACCCTTCACCAGTGCGGACCGCACAAAATGTAGTGCGGCCGCACTGGAAACTTCAGAGACTGTGCAATTTCTTCAATTATGTCTTGCACTGTATCAACTCAATCCTGCAACATCTCACAACCAGTTAGCCCAAAAATCAATCCTATAGTACAAAGAAAATCAAAGAAAACAAAAAGAAAAACACATGGGTTGCCTCCCAAGAAGCGCCTGATTTAACGTCGCGGCACGACGCGGGTTACCATCACATCATTTGAAATGAACAACAGCCACCACATGGCTATCATCAAACTTCCCAAGATAATGCTTGACACGGTGCCCATTTACTCTAAAGACTTCTCCACTTTTGTTCTTCAAATCTAGAGCACCAAACGGGGTCACACACACAACTTCAAATGGCCCACTCCACTTGGATTTCAGCTTTCCCGGGAACAACCTTTACCGAGAATTGAATAAGAGCACCAAATCACCAACTTTGAACTCCTTTCCACGAACATATTTATCATGAAGGTACTTCATCTTGTCCTATACAAGAACTAGAGTATGCATGGAACCGTAATTCATCAAGTTCATTGAGTTGTTCAACACGAAGATTTGCCGCAACATCCCACTGAAGATTAAGCTTCCTCACGCCCCACATAGCCTTATGCTTCAACTCCACTGGTAGATGACATGCTTTCTCAAACACCAACCGGTACGGCGACATACCAATCGGGGTCTTGTAAGCGGTCCAGTAAGCCCATAGAGCATCATCTAACTTTTTAGACCAATCGGTCCTATTGGCATTGACGGTCTTGGATAAAATGCTCTTGATCTCCCTGTTAGACACTTCCACCTGGCCACTTGCCTGAGGATGATAAGGCGTAGAGACTTTGTGGTTGACACCATACTTGGAAAGCAAGGTATCAAAAGCTATATTACAAAAATGCGATCCTCCATCACTAATAATTGCCCAAGGTGTACCAAACCTTATGAAAATACTCTTCTTCAGAAATGCCACTGCACTCCTAGCTTCATTGTTGGGCAAGGCCACGGCCTCGACCCATTTTGAGACATAATCAACCGCCACAAGGATGTAGGTGTTTCCACACGAGCTTACAAAAGGGCCCATAAAAAATCGATACCCCATACATCAAAGACATCAACTTCAAGAATGGTGTTTAGAGGCATCTCATCTTTCTTGGAAATCCCGCCCGCTCGTTGACATTGATCACATCTTTTCACAAGATCACTTGCATCTTTGAACAAGGTTGGCCAATAAAAACCACAACTCAGAACTTTCGAAGCCGTCCTCACCCCTCCATGATGGCCACCATAGGGGGAGTAATGACAAGCCTCCAAAATGCTAAATTGCTCCTCCTCAGGTACACACCTCCGGATGACTCCGTCAGTGCAAATCTTGAACAAGTATGGCTCGTCCCAATAGAAGTCCAAACTATCCCGTTTGAGCTTCTTCCTTTGGTTAGAAGAGAGCTCACACGGGATGATGCCAGTCACAAGGAAATTAGCAATATCCGCAAACCATGGCATATCACACATTGACACAGAAAGTAGTTGCTCATCGGGGAATGTATCATTGATCTCCAAGCCATCACACGGCCTTCCTTCCTCCTCCAAGCGAGACAAATGATCCGCTACTTGGTTCTCACTACCTTTTCGGTCCACTATTTCCAAATCAAACTCTTGAAGAAGTAACACCCATCTCATCAACCTTGCCTTGGAATCTTTCTTGGTCATCAAATACCTAAGGGCGGCATGGTCGGTGTGCACTATGACTTTGGCCCCCATAAGATATGGCCGAAATTTTTCCATGGCGAACACAATAGCCAACAATTCCTTCTCCGTCACCGTGTAGTTCCATTGAGCTTCATTCATAGTCTTGCTTGCATAGTACACGGGATAAAACATTTTGTTCACTCTTTGACCCAAAACTGCCCCAACCGCAACGTCACTTGCATCGCACATGAGCTCGAAAGGCAAGCTCCAATTGGGTGCGGTAATGATCGGGGTAGTGGTCAACTTGTGCTTAAGAAGTTCAAAGGCCTCCATACATTTCTCATCAAACACAAACTTAGCATCTTTCTCTAGCAACTTGCAAAGGGGATTCATAACCTTCGAGAAATCCTTGATAAACCGTCTGTAGAACCCTGCATGCCCAAGGATACTTCTCACCCCTTTGACAGAAGTGGGGGGAGGAAGTCTTAAAATCACCTCAATCTTGGCTTTGTCTACTTCAATCCCATGCTTAGAAATTTTGTGACCCAACACTATACCCTCTTCAACCATGAAGTGGCATTTTCCCCAATTAAGAACTAGATTGGTGTCTTTACACCGGGCCAACACTCTATCCAAATTACCCAAACATTCTTCAAATAAATCACCAACCACACTAAAATCATCCATAAAGACCTCCAAAATGTCTTCCACCATATCGGTGAAAATAGCCATCATGCATCGTTGGAAGGTCGCCGGAGCATTGCACAACCCGAACGACATCCTAGAAAAAGCAAATGTACCATATGGGCAGGTGAATGTGGTCTTCTCTTGGTCCTCCGGAGCAATTAAGATTTAATTATAACCCGAATATCCATCCAAAAAGTAATAAAAGGCTTGCCCCGCAATGCGATCAAGCATTTGGTCAAGGAATGACAAAGGGAAATGATCCTTGGGGGTCACCTTGTTTAGCTTCCGGTAGTCCATGCATACCCGCCATCCGGTAACCGTCCGAGTGGGAATAAGTTCATTGTTGTCATTTGTCACCACAGTCATCCCACCTTTCTTCTCACACATTGCACTGGAGAAGTCCATGAGCTATCGGAGATTGGATACACCACACCTGCATCTAGCCACTTGATCACTTCTTTCTTTACCACTTCTTGCATTGCTTCATTGAGCCTCCTTTGATGTTCTAAGGAAGGCCTTGCATCATCCTCCAAGATAATTTTGTGCATGCAAAATGCGGGGCTTATTCCCCGAATATCCGCCAAAGTCCATCCAATTGCCCTTTTTCGCCTTTGAAGCACCGCCAAAGTGGCCTCAACCTGCGTGTTAGTAAGGCAAGAAGAAAGAATAACTGGTAAAGTTGAATTAGAGCCCAAGAATTCATACCTAAGGTGTGGAGGAAGTGGCTTCAATTCCAACACCGGTGGCTCCTCAATTGATGGTTTGGTTGGTGGAGTTTTTCGATTTTCGAGATCAAAAGACAATTTTCTCGGCTCATAGGAATAAGAGCCCATCCCATGTAGAGCATTGATACACTCCACTCTGCTTGCATCATCATTGACATCAAGATTTAATACCACGGCCTCAAGGGGATCCTCCACGTTAATCATAGAACTTGTGTCATCCACGATCATAGCTGTGACAATGTCCACAAATGAACAAACCTCGGTGCTATTGGGCTGCTTCATGGATTTGCAAACATGGAAGACGACCTTCTCATCACCCACTCTGAAAGTTAGTTCACCCGCTTCTATATCAACCAATGCCTTCCCCGTTGCAAGGAAAGGTCTCCCTAGAATAATTGGGACCTTATAGTCCACCTCACAATCCAAAATCACAAAGTCCGTCGGAAGGATAAATTTGTCCACCCGGACAAGCACATCATCAACTATGCCCAAAGGTCGCTTCATTGATCTATCTGCCATCTGTAATCTCATGGAAGTTGGCCTTGGTGGCCCAATACCCACGGTCTTGAAAACTGAGAAAGGCATTAAATTGATGCTCGCCCCAAGATCACATAAAGCTTTGGCAAAGTCTGCACTACCAATAGTGCAGGGGATAGTGAAAGCACCAGGATCCTCTAATTTTGGGGCAATTGAATGTACTATGGCACTAACTTGGTGGGTCATCTTGATAGTTTCACAGTCCATTGATCTTTTCTTTGTAACCAAATCTTTCATGAATTTAGCATAACCAGGCATTTGCTCCAAAGCCTCTACCAAAGGCACGTTGATGGATAAGCTCTTTATCATGTCGATGAAATTTTTGAATTCATTATCACTTTTCTACTTGGCTAGCCTCTGAGGATAGAGGGGAGGTGGCCTAGGCAAAGGTGCCTTGGCTTTTGGCACAACCGGCTTCGGCATGTCAATTACGTTCTCCCTAGACGGGTTCACGGTCTCTTGCATGTCCACCTCGGTTTCATTAATGTCAATCCTCACTTCGTTGTTCACATTATCATCAACCACATCTTCAACTCCCAAAGGAACCACATCTTCTTGCAACTCAACATCATCATCAACAACTTGCTTTTGTTTCAAGGCACTCACATCACCGCCTCTCTCACTTCGTGTTGTAACCGCCATAACATGATTGTTCCCACCCTTTGGGTTCACTACCGTATCACTTGGTAGAGCACCCTTCGGAAGAGTATTCAATGATTGAGAGATTTGGCCTATTTGCACCTCCAAATTCCTAATTGAAGTATTGTGAGAAGCCAATTGCGCATCGGAATCCGCATTCTTTTTCATCATTTGTTCAAACATCATTTCAATTCTACCCATTTCATTACCCGAAGAACTAGGACCTTGAGAAGGGAAAAGGGGTGGATTGTTCGGTTGTTGGTACATTGGGGGCCTTTGAAAGCCTTGCCCCCGATTTCCTTGGTTCCCATTGTTCCATCCACCTTGATTGTTATTGTTACCCCAGTTGTTGTATTACCATTCCAATACCCTTGATTACCTTGATTGTTGTTTCCCCAAGTACCACCTTGGTTGTTATTGTTCCAATTACTACCACCTTGTTGTTGATTGCCCCAATTGCCCTGGGGTCGCCACTGTTGTTGGTTGGAAGAGTTGCCCCGTTGGCCTTGAAAATTGTTTACATATTGTACCTCTTCATTTTGCTCATCATAGCCATCATTCTGAAACCCATCACAATCATCATCAAATTGTTCGGAATTCCCTTGGTTTTGTTGCCTTCTTTGCCTTCTCTTGTTGGTAAGCATACTCACACCCTCCATGGCATTCACTTGGCGAGGATTTTGGACTTGTTGCAACTGTGCCTTAGCCAATTGGTTCATAGTAGTCGTCAACTCTGCTATAGCCTGTCCATGGTCATGTAGTTCCTTATGCAAATGAATAACCGTAGGGTCACCTTGAGGAACATTGGCCCTACTTTTCCATGCGGAGGATGTATCCGCCATCTCATCAAGAATCTCTCAAGCTTGGTCATAAGTCAACTTCATGAAATTAACCCTAGCCAATTGGTTGACTATGCATTGATTTGTAGTATTGATGCCCCGATAGAAGGTTTGTTGTATCATCGCCTCTATCATATCGTTGTTTGGGCATTCTTTCACCATTGTTCTAAAACGCTCCCAAATCTCATGCAAAGGTTCCATGGGTTTTCGCTTGAAAGCCAATATTTCATCTCGAAGTCCCGCCATGTGCCCGGGTGAGAAAAATGTAGCAATAAACTTATCCGCCAACTCATCCCAAGTTGTGATGGAATGGTTAGGGAGTCTCTCTATCCAATCCAATGCTTTCCCCCGAAGTGAGAACGGGAAAAGTCTCAACCTAAGAGCATCTTCGGACACATTCGTCTGCTTGCTACCCCAACATGTATCCACGAACCCTTTTAGATGTTTGTAGGCATTTTGATCCGCAGCGCCCGTGAAATACCCATGCTGCTCAAGTAAAGTATACATCACATTGGTTATCTGGAAATTGCCTGCCCGGATTCTGGGAGGGACAATAGCACTTGCATAACCTTGGTTCGGTAGCACCCGAGGAACTGGTCTTGGAGGTGGCGGAGGAGGGTCTGGAATGTTGTCATTAGTATTGGCCTGGCGGCCTCGTCGTGGTACGGGAGGTACAAGAGGCACCTCATCGTCTCCAATATCCTCAACCTCCTCCCCCGCAAGCACATTTCCAAGAGGGTCATTTGCATTTAAAGCCATTTTGGTACCTGTAGTATTGACACACGAAAATTAGTAACAAAGAAGGAAAGAAGAACAACGCACAAAACTACTAAATAGATAGCCAAAACCGTTAGCTCCGCGGAAACGGCGCCAAAAACTTGATCGCTTCCAACTCCGCACCACTAAAAAGTAGCGAGAGAGGGTCGCAATAGCTTTTACCTGATTTTGGGTCGGGATCGAATCCACAGAGAGCTAGGATTGGAGTTGAGTATCTATTTAGCTTAGGATCGCGTGTGTGTTCTTAATTGGTCTTCTCATAATTTTTGGGGTTTTCTTTATATTCTACTTTGATCAAACTACTAATTGAAAATGCAACTAGATTATGCTAAACGAGAATTGCTATAAGTTGTATCTAATGGTTTAAAAAGGCACTAGGATAGTGACCTTCGCCTAGGTGGCTAATTGACGAGTAATTGCATCTAAGGCACGATTGACATGATTGGGGAAATATGTTATAACCGTTGCTCAATACTACCCACTCTACACCTCTCGATCGAAAGAGTGGTTTTGCCCAATTGACTCTCTCGAGACCAATTGGGTATGCATATTTGCCCGAGCAACTAGGGTTCAAGTCGGGTAATTACTCTCTCGAGGTTTAACCCTTTAATTGGGACTATCAAATCTCTTGAGTCCATCCCAATTCCTTGTTGGGTCAATTTTGGAGACTTAGGCTCTCTTTCTCAAGAAGAGCCCAAGTCAACTTAGCACAAACTAGTATTTGCAATCACTAATTCATACATTAAACCATAAAATTGACCCAAATAACAAACACCCATAATCAATCTAACCTTAAATTACAACACCCATCAATTACCCACACTAGGGTTGGGCCACAACCCTAGCTAGTGGGTCTAGCTACTCATGCTTGAAGAGAAAATCAGAGAAATAGATGAAGAGAAAGACATAATATTAAATTACTGAAGTAAAGATAATGATTCAATTGCTAAAACTATCTTAAAGTACCCAAAATGGCTACAAAATAGCTTCTCAAGAGAGCAGCTGATGTCTGATAATAACTGGTTGCCCTAAAAATGGAAAAATATTCTATTTATACTAAGCTGGAAAAACTGGACAAAAATACCCCAGTGCGGGCCGCACAAAATGAACTGCGGCCGCACTAGGCTTTTGACTCTTCAAATTCAGTACTCTGAACTCAGGCTCCGCGGACCGCGCAAAACAGACCGCGGCCGCGGAGGCAGCTAGCGCGGTCCGCACAGAGTCGACCGCGACCGCATAGGCTTGATGATAGGCTCTGGACATCTCTCTGAAGTTGGTGTCCACGGACCGCGTAAAATGGTAGTGCGGCCGCGGAGTCTTCAGTGCGAATCACACAATCTCCACTGCGGCCGCACTGCTTTAACACTTGATTTGCCAGTTCTCACGATCTCCCTATTGCGGACCGTACAAAGTGGACTGCGGCCGCACTAGGCTAGTTTGTCCTGAGTTCTCTTTGTCTTTGATACTTGAGCAGGTTTCACTCCTTGTTGAGCCGATACTTGACATATCGTCACTTTGTTGATCAAACCTGCAATCAAGCACACTTATGAGCCTTTTGGGTCTATTTTGTAAGAATTTATACTCAAAGCGTAAGCAAGAAGGAGCATGAAACACGTCAGAATCCGTAGTTGTCAGACTCCCCCTTAGGAATTTAGTCTTCTATGCTATTTGTAGTCCGTGCATGCGAGTTGACGAGTGTGTGCTCAGACTTATTTGTGGAAAATTTGCCTTTAGGGTTCTTAGGTCCTTATGTTCGTTAAGTGGGAAGTTTCACGATATGATTGTGTTTCTTAATTGCTTGTTAACCTCTATATGCTCCATGCAATATTGTTAACTTTCCTCTATTTCTTACTTGTTACTTGGCCCTTAATTGCCTTAATTGGAGTGATTGTCCTCCTTATCATTTTGTTATTCTAATATGTGAAATCTCTCTATGACCCCGTGCCTATATGCTATGTGTCCAAATTGTTGTGGTTGCCGGTGTAGTTATCACGTGCTTTATATGTCTTGTTATTTTTGTAAAGGTTGTTGTGCTTCTTGGATTTTCCGTGATTCTCGTGTTGCCGTGTACTCATACTCTTGGTGGTAGAAAATCCTTGTGATTGGGTTGTTGAATTGTTGTTACTGTTGTTGATTTTAAACAATGCTGGGTTGTTGATATGTTGAGGAGGAATAAGGGAGAATTGATGTTGTCCGGTGGGATCGGGTTGCACGCCGCAACAAGGAGTAATAAGGGTGGACAGGTGAGATCGGGTTGCACGCCGCAACATGAGGAATAAGGGATATAGATATTGAGGAGTAATAAGGGTGGACTGGTGGAACTGGGTTGCACGCCGCAACAAGGAGTAATAAGGGTGAATGATCATGTTGTTACTGATATGGCGATATATATACTATTTACTCTTATTATAATTGTTATGGAGGAATAAGGGAGGATTGGTGAGATCGGGTTGCATGCCGCAATAAATATATAATATTTACTTTTATTGTAATTGTTAAGGAGGAATACGGGAGGATTGGTGGGATCGGGATGCGTGCCGCATCAATAGATATATGTGTTTACGTATTCCTCTTGACTGTACAAGTTATTCGGTGGTTTTACATTTCATTTAGGATTTGGTTATAGCTGAATACTGAGAAGACCCTGGTCCATTTGTTTAAAACTTTGACGATTTGTGTTTCGGGTTTCGCTGAGTTTTGAGGGTCACTTATTGGCATTGAGTTGTTGACTTACCATTGCTCCTTGAATTCCTTCTATGAAACTATTATTCCGGTGAATTAGTATTTAAAGTAAATTTACTACGTTGAATCATTTCCTCCGGTCCTGTTAAGTTATTAGTAATATCGTGATTTAAAATAAAGTAATTAGTACATTGCTATAAATGGCTTTCAAATTTGAACCCACCGTGTATATGTACACACCTTTCAAAATACACAATTTCTATAAATGTTAGGGTTTATATCAATTAGTTTCTCAATTAAATTTTCCTTAACCCAATGATGTTGAATCTTACTTAAAAGGGAATTTCTACTAAGTTTTAATTTCATTTAAAATCCTATATTAAATGTAATAGTTCATTAGATGTTATATTTTATTTAAAAAGGTATTTTCTTATTCAAATGATTTCTAAAAATAACTTCATCTTTTCTTGTTGATTTCCAAATTGGTTTAGAAGTCGTAATCTACTCATTGTTATGTAAGTGAGACTCCTTGAACATCTTTATTGCATTGGTTTTGGACCCTTTTTACTGAGTGGCATGAGGATGATGTTGATTAAAGTGAGATAGAGATATGTGGGCACAAGGTGCCATGTGTACTAAAGGTGTGGGACGTGATATTATGACATGAGATACCGAGGATTGAGATGGTCGGAATTGTATATTAGAAATGATGTGAATGATTGAGTTGGCATCAGTTCCTTCGTTTGAACGTATCCTTATTTGTCTGTGTTTTGGTTATGTTAGTGTTAATTACTTGATTATCGTTCATTACTATCCGTGTTCCCCTTTATTGTCTCTACTATTTGTAGTTGGATTACTCCCTGTTATTGCTATTACTTTATTAATTTTATCTTGATAGTTCATTACTATATCCTGTTCAATTTATTTGACTAGTAGGTGTATTGACTGTTCCTCATCACTACCCCACCGAGGTTAGTCTTGATACCTACTGGGCACCGCCGTGGTGTGCTCATACTACACTTCTGTACATTTTTGTGTACATGTCCAGGTATTTGATCGGTAGTAGTTGTGCGGATCGTCGCGGTGGAGACTCAAGGTAAAACTTGCTACTGCGTTCGCAGGCCTCGGAGTCACCTTCGTTTGTATTTGCTTTCATTTGTTCCTTCTTGTTCTGGAACATTGTTGTATTTATTTTGTATAACTACTCTTAGCAAGGCTTATGACTTGAACCACCGGTTTTGGGAATTGTAAGTGTTCAGAGTTATATAATTTTAAGTTAGTGAATATTCATATTATTTTTGTTAATGTTAGGCTTACCTAGTTTAGAGACTAGGTGCTATCACGACCCCTTCGGAGGGATTTTTGGATCGTGACAACTATTTTCTTTCGCTTCTTTTCTGAATTTACTCAAACATCGTATTAGTTGAAATGTTTTGTTTGAATGGCACTATGTGTCTGTTCTGCTATCCAATTTGTGATTCTTTTTTTTTTTATTTTTTTTATTTTTTATTATCAGATATCACTGTCTTTGTTGGAGGTTTTCACCTTAGGAAGCATAACACGAAAATCCCTTTTTATTAACCAGGAGCAGAAGTGTAAAAATTGTTAAATGTTATAAAACTTAAATCTATTTTAAGATGGTATAAAACTTTTAAATTAATACCACTTAGCAAAAAGGAAAAGGAATTTTACTAACAAATTCTTTCAAAAAAGAAAAAAAAATTAAAACTTTTATGCGGGCCGGGGTGGGACGGTTTGAAAACAGCAAATTTTGCTTTGCGGGGCGGGTTGAAGTCTTCGCGGGTTTATGCGGGTTTGCCCCGCAACTGCAGAGCCCCGCACCATTTGCCATCCCTAATTGCTAGTTTCGGTGGTCAAATCTCTAATTTTTCTCAATTCAAAAAACTCTAAAAACGGGGTATTCCGAATCACTTTTGTAGTATAACTCATGTATATAATTGACTAATTAGTTGTTTTACTGTGTTGTATGTTTTTGTGATCGTTTTTTGTTATATTAATTTCTTTGTTTTTTATTGGGACTAGTTTATTTATGTGCAAAAAATTATGAAAATTATATATTGTTCTTTTGTTGAATAATTAGTGTTATATGTGACTTCATTGTCGTACACATAATAATATGTGACTTTATTGTTGTTTACTGTCATTTAGTGTTATGTTGTGCCTTTTATTGTTATGTAGTGCTCTTTAGCCTAGTAAAATTGATAATAAATTTTAGTTTATGTTAGTTGATGTTGTTTATGGCTATTTAGAGTAGTGTGACTTTAGTGCTCTTTGGGATTCTTTAGTCTAGAATAAAAACTACGTGCCCTTATTAACTAACCTAACTAGAGTACTCAATTATGGATCAAATGTTAATCAATTATTAAGTGTTTATTAAATATAGGCAGAATAGCCTGGTAGACACTTATACTTGTACACGTTTGTCATCCCGGTCCCTATACACAATGAAGTTTCATCCAGACACTTATAGTTATTCAAAATCAGTGTTTTAAACCACTCTGGCCGTTGACCAAGTCTACGTGGCAACTTAATAGCTGAACTGGACAAAGTACGTGTATTTCACGCGTATAAGGAGCGTGAATGTAAGGATTTAAACCAAAAATGATTAAAAAAAGAAGAAAAGAAAAGAAAATACAACAACATTAATTAAAAAAGAAAGAAAGATCATCCTCCTCTACGTTCTGCCCTTCCACCCATTTTTCTCTCTCCTTCTTCCTTCTTGCTTCTTCCCTTCCTCCATTTTAATCCAAAACACACTACTACATAGCCCTCCTCCAGCACCTGTTTATCCACTAGTAACATTCCTCACCACCACAGATCTGAAACACCGCCAAATTGGCAGTAATATTTGGAGAAATTTATTTCCCACATTCTTATTCCCAACTTTTGAAGATGATCATTTGCAAAGAAAAAAATAGAAATAGTGGAAGAACATTGCCGGCGAAACCTGTTTCCGTTAAATTTTCTGGTAGCAAAATTTTAGAAGTTTTGGGTGAAGTTTTTGGTGATGATGGTCGTTTGATGGTTCCTGATAGCAAGTTCCTCTTGGTGGTTGATTGGTGGTGCTATAGTGAAGTGTTGGCTCTGAAGAAGCTTTCTCCATGAAGAGTGATCAGAGACTGACCGTAGGTGTTGATGTTTACACGATTTTTAAGATTTGTGGTTAATTGCAGAATAAATGAGATCTTGATTATATGTATTGTAAAATTGTTACTTGTGGGTTTTTTCGAAGGTTTTTGTAAAGGTGCAAGGAATGGGGGAGAATAAAGATATGAGGGAGGAAGAAAGTGGTGGAGGGGAAGGTGGAAAGAGAAAGAAAAATTAAAATATTAAAATAATATAAAAATAAATTAATAATGTGTGTTACCAAAAATCTGACGTGGACACTGATATGTCATCCATGTCAGGGATTTGAAGGACACGCGAGACGAGATGGGTTTAAAACACTGACTTTAAATAACTATAAGTGCCTGGATGAAACTTCGTTGAGTACAGGGACCGGGATGAAAAACGCAAACAAGTACAAGTGCCTACCAGGCTATTCTGCCTTAAATATATTATTAGATAACAATCAGCTATTAGATATGAATCACAAAATAATTAGTTGAGAGTACAAAAGAGACGCTGCCGAATTTTTGTGTAAAATATAAAAGTTAACAAACAAATCGTTACGAATGAAATAAATTGAATATTATTTAGAATTAAGTTTTTAGTATTTTTTATATAAATAATTATTAAAATACGTGATTAGTTATGAAAATTAAATATTTAATTTTCTTATAACCCAAAAATATTTGAAAAAGGATGACAGTTCAATCAAAACCTTGCCGAATTTTAGTAAATAAATGTAAGAAACTAACATATAAAATATTAATAAAGAAAACTTATAGACCTAAGTAATAGTATAGAAAACTTATCTATTAAATATTAATATAAAAAATATCGCAACATATTTAAAGATGTTAAACGATTAAAGAGAAAAATACTTTAATTAATATTATTTAATTTACAGACATCGTCATGGAGCTTCCCCAATTGCATCCTAGACCTGCTGTTCGAGAGCTACTATTGCTCCAGGGTGGCCATAGGTTTTCACACATCTGGGATGGACTATTGTTGTCCCAGACCTTCCACCCCAAACGTATAGACGATCTTTGGGAGTTCATTATGGACCACTAATGCGTGACGATAATTCCATATTTTAGTACATTAATTACCTTGCATTTTATGTACTTTAATGTTAAACTACACTTTATTTGTGCGTAATGGAGTCTATTTTATGTGTAGGTGAATTGGAGATGAAATTAGAGCAAAAGGAAAATTTAATGAATAAAGTGTGTGCGAAGACTGTGGAAAGAAGAAAGAATGCATTAAGCAGTGAAAAGATGAGGAAGCTGGCGAAGCAAGCCTATGAGCTCGCGTTAGAGCTGGCTAAGCGAGCCTTTGAGCTCTCGTGGGAGCAGGCTACGTGAGGGATGAGGCGAGGTCCACCTCGCGTGAAGGCTGGAGAAGCATGGTCTGAGGCGAGGTCCATCTCGCGGAGCCTTGCAAGGCATGGTCTGAGGCGGGCGTACTCCGGATTTTGAAGGCTTATTTCGTCTCCTGGTTTGACTAGGACTTGGCCTATGTCGTTTAGGTCTTTCCCTACACATATAAATAGACATAACACCACTTTTGAAGGAGTTTTGCGACCCGAGGCAAGAATGGCTCGTGGAACACTTGTTGGGAGATAGAATCACCGATTTCTACATTCGTTCATCTTTACTTCGTAATTTATTTATGCAAAACACTTGGGATAATGTTACTATGAGCATTAGTAGCTAAATTCCTAATCTAGGGTTTTGATGAAACCTATTGGAGGATGATTTTCCTGTTACATTAATATAGATTCGCCGTAGTATTTTCTCTATTTGTTCAACTATATTATTATTGTTGTTGGTTGAAGGGCCCTCAATTGACTGTGCTTATTTAGTGTGTACTGCTCGAGAGAGAGAATACGCATTTAGGTAGTTGTTGAACAACACCACTCCTAACGTATTTGAGAGATCAATACGGCGGGTGTAAAGGCGGGATTAGAGATAACGAAATCTTGGTGCGATCATAGTGAGCGGTATATTAGTGCCAGCTAGCATAGTTCGAGAGAATACGTCTAGTAAATTATGGTAGTTACTCGAGAGAGAGCTACGACAGTATGAGAACTCACGATCGGTAGAGGATACTTAGGCAAAATTGTAGAACATTTAGCGGAAAGGATTCTGACAATATGGGGAATCATAACCTTAGATCATTCCAATTCTTGTCTATAACCTGTTCGTAGTTAGTTATTAATTATTGCATTTTTCATTACATGATATTTAGTTAGTAAACATCCAATTTTTTATTCAAGTATTTCTGAAGATTGATTGTGTGCATTTGTGCTAGTCTAGTAGCTGTACTTAATAGGTTAATTCCCTGTGGGATTCGACTCCGGACTTGTTAACCGGAATATATTTACAACAACCGCTTAGTCCTTTTTATAAGGCATAGTTGGGCGTGATAAACCACCTACTTCATTCCCGTACATTTACACGCCTTAAGTGGATGGAGTTTTATTGTATTATAGAGATCGGCCGGTTACAATTCGACTGGCCCCTAATCACGGCTATGATAGAGCGGTGGCGACTAGAGACACATACATTTCATATACCTATCGTCGAGACTACCATCACGCTAGAGGATTTGGAGGTTCTATTTAGGTTTCCCGTTGATGGTATGGCTTTCAGCTACCCGCAGGCTCTTAGGGACTATACGAGAGAGGACTATTTACATATGTTACAGAGGCTCATCGGTTTCCAGCCTGTGGAGCCGACTGCTTTGAGTGGTGCCAGTCGATTGCAGCTGTCGCCCATTAGGCATCATCTGGTGGCACTCCACGCGGAGATTACTGATGACTCACTAGTAGAGGCTATCGAGCAGTAGACTAGGCTGTTGCTGCTAATGATGTTTGGTGGTATTCTGTTCCCGAACACTTCGAGAAACCTAGTTAGCTTGTGATTTCTGTATCATCTGGAGCGGCTAGATGAGTTACCTACTTATAGCTGGGGTAGATCTATTCTAGCCTACCATTATAGGCAGTTGTGGCGGTCGTCCATGGGCACCATGAGAGACGTTGCCGGTTTTATTACGGTGCTACAGGTGATAACATTATCAATTCTTTTCATGATAATAACAGAGATAGTACAAAATGACTTAAAGTTTATGTCCACAATCAATATTAGGTTTGGGCCTGGGAGTGGTTCGTGCAGATCCAGCCACCTCTCCCACCAATAACTCCAGATGCACCACCTCCATCATTTATACCACTTGCTAGGAGGTGGGTAGATAGGCAAGACCGCGCCCGCGAGGTCGAGGCTCGACATCATCTCCCTTATTACAGGGAACTTTTGGATTTACTTGAAGTTGCTCAGGTAAATATATAACTAAGCTTGTTTGATAATGCTTGATTTTTCTTGCGTTTTTACTCACGATTCTTTTGTTTAATAATAGTTCATATAGAGGCCATACAACAATGAGCGCATAGATGGATTGCCAGATTATTGCTCCCACGGCTGAGCTATGTGGATGTCTTCAGTCCCACTTATATGTCTCGATATAGTCGAGCAACATGTCACCTATCGAGTCCTTTGATAGTTTGGTCAATGCCAACTTATACCTATTCCCCCTAGTTGGAATTCCATACATTACGAGCGGGATGATTGCTGCAAGGTCGACCAGAATACTTGGCCTGGCTGGAGGCCCAGATAGAGGATTGGGATCAGAGATATGGCCTGATTCTTCCATACCCTCCACATAACCGTTTGGACGGGGAGCATGAGTACATGGGTTGGTATCACCGTGTTACTCGCCTTCTGATCGGGAATCTCATTCATCGCGATGGTGGTCGGTACATTCCATTCACCGGGAGGCATGAGGCAATGGTATGTTATTTGATATACGTACTTATCATATTATATTACTTTAACATCCTTACTTAATTAATATGTTATATGTTATGCAGGCCATTGGCTTACACTATTTCTACCAATTGGGACTGGAGATGCTACAACATGCAGGTGACGGAGTGACGCGTGCACCGATTTGGTCGTCGGGTTGCTGATCTTGCTGCTGACGCATTGAGAACTGCCCGTGAGGATGCGCGGTTAGGTTATGAGGTTGCCTATGTGGCATCTGAGTAGTACCATCATGGGCCACACGTGGCCTAAACACGTGGTAGACGTGGAAGAGCGTGGCCAGAGAGGAAGGGGTGGCCCGCGTGGTGGTCGGCAAGGATGGGGTCCCTAGTAAGGGGGCGTTGAGGCACCCATGGAGGATATTGGAGATGATAAGCCGGGTGACTACCCTGAGCCGCACGATGCTCGTCATGATATGTCATCATTTAGCCTTCAACTATCACCAGGGACTTCATAGTTGAACCTATCAGCTCTAGTGTTGATCGCGGGCACCGCCATTACGTGGTATGATTGGGATCAGTATTTTTCTGGTCGTTCAGAGCCATTGAGGGTTGCTGAGGATCATTTGATATGTGACGTGCATCATCGAGGGCTGCTGAAGATCTTTCAGGCACAGATAGGGAGACATCATATCAGGTCGAGACGTCACAGCCTTCGTCTACTCCAGTGCACCTCGGCGTTCCCATAGAGCATTGTGTTCCTACTTAGCCACAAGTTTGTTTGTATTACTATTACTTCAATTTGTTTTTACCTTATAGGTTAGTCAGTAATATCCAAATTGTTTATATTTTTTTAAAGATTTCATCATCACCCATCACGGAGGCCACATTATACGACACTCACTTGCCAAAGACATATGATCTTATTTAGGAGCCCGATGAGACCATGGTTTGACCATTAAATTATTTTCCTAACACGCACGTCAGTATTCTATATTTCATATACTAAAATATCTTATTATTTTGTAGGTTAGTGATGGCCCAACGGCCGCTTCTACTGAGCCTGCTAGCCTTACTGGTGATTATACTGCAGCGCATCCTCAGATAAAAAGGCGACGCGATGAGGATGATCCCGGGCGGGATGGTATGCGTCTCAGGCCAGTCAATGCTTTAAAGCGTACAAACTGTGGGACTCATTGATATGTATTTGGAGTTGTATATATGACATTAAATATCTAATAGTAAAATTATTGATGTTTTACATATAAGCGCATGTGTTTTTATTTTTCGGGTTATTTATTAGTTTAAAACTAGAACATAAAAAAATAAGACAGATTAACATAAATTTAAATTCATTAAAAGTTATACATAATACATGACACGTACAATATAAAAAAAACTATACTTAACGCATCCATGTGTTTGTTTAGTCACTATCGCCCATTATTCGCTGCTTTAACCACCGAACTTTTTCTTCCAACCGATTATTTTCTTCTTCTGCCTCTTTTAGTTTCTCCTTCAACGCCGCAAGTTGTTCTTGGAGTTTCAAGATTTGAATTTCGTACTCGCCGATCATATTCCAAATGTTTAGCAAACATGATTTTTAGTATTCCTGGTTAATGGGTTCATTATACCATTCTTCAAAACCACATTGATTTTCATCCTAAAATGAGAATGACAACAAAAGACTATTAATTAACATATTATAAATAATCTATTAACCAACATAACTTTCAATAATAATAACTTACAACTTGTTTACGCATCCAACGTCTGCGACCTAGATTGCGATTTGATCAACATGGATTCAAAATCGCACGTTTGCCGTAGTAACACCTTGGTACGTCATAGTGTCCAAACATATCGTAATGCTCGAACTTCAATTTTTTTTTATGGAAAGTTGTTTTCTTCATTTGGTTAAGCCGCAAATAATAATGCAAAATACGCGGGGGTTTTATAGGCAGCTACGAGTGGTTTTGGGTTACATAACACATATTGTTGATGCGTTATGATTCGCGTGCTAATGATTCTTTACGGTATGCAGCTTTTTCAGGTCAACATGACTATACACATAACACATATTATTGATGTGTTATGTTGTGCGTGCTAATGATTCTTTACGGTACAAGTCGGTGCAACTTTTTCAGGTCGACAACTTTTTTAGGTTAACATGACAATACACATAACGCATATTATTGATGCATTATGTTTCGTGTGCTAATGATTCTTTACGGTACAAGTCGGTGCAGCTTTTTTAGGTCAACATGAAATACACATAACGCATATTATTGATGCGTTATGTTTGTTAATGATTCATTACGGTACAAGCCCGTGCAGCTTTTTCAGGTTGACAACTTTTTCAGGTCGACATGACAATACACATAACGCATATTGTTGATGTGTTATGTTTAATGCACAAGTTCGTGTAGGTTAGTTCTTTTTAAGATGAACTAACATTCCAGTATTCAAAGCCCATTTCAAAATCAATTTCAACATTTCAAAAATGCCACTAACATCAATTAAGAACAGGCAAAAAGGTGAAGGTAGTTCAACAGATCTACATGCAACACGTCATAACAAAATCTATCCCTACCTTGAAAAAATTTTGCTAGGTTACTATACTGATTTGGTGGATTACACGCGGTATTGAGTTCTATGTCCCTTGGAAAATAAGCCTATAAATATACATACTGATCTCAAAGTTGTAGGGCACATTATTGATGGGGAACCACATATCACAAAACCTGAAGGTAAGCGAATTTAGGGTGAAAAACCACAATGGGTTCCCTTTTACTCAAAAATGTGTGATTATGAAGTACTATGCCATTGGGATGGGCTAGTTTTACCACAAGCATTCTCTGCAACATTCCAAACAAACACACATAAAGATGAAATAGAAGTGATTTGGTATTTGATGAATGAGATTGTAGAGATGGAAAAGGCACTAGCCGTTCATCATGCACTGATGATCTTAACTACCTACAAGGAACATAGGATATGTATTGGGATTTATTAGAAAATAAAAAATATCATAGAGACATTGATTATCCTGTATTTCCAACAGTTGTCGAGTGGGAGGGACTATTTAAGTTTATACCACAAACGTTGGACGTAGGAGTCCCATATTATTGTAGAAACCAAGCAAGTGATCATATTGATGATAGTGATAAAATACGAGAACTTTGTGTCAATTGGAGCCTATATTATGATGCCCTCGGTCCGTACGGATGCGTACAAGATGTTGACAAGGAAGATGAAGACAATGACAATGAAATGTGCCAGATAGTGATGATAGTGACGAATGAAAATCGTTATTTATTTCTTGAAGTTATTTTTAATTGTTGTATTGAATCTTCAATGCTAAATGTTAATTAGATTTAAGACTATTGGAAACTTAATTTTATTTTATAAATAATACAAACAGCACCATTATAGACATTTAGTATAACAAAATTACCGCAACAAATCTCTAAGTTTATCCTCGAAAATTAGGCACCTTGGATGAATTGCCACCAGGAGCTGAATTACCACCGCTTCCCAAATCAATTGAAGGACATTTACGATGATCATGTCCTGTTTGGGAATATATACTACATTTACGAGCATAAATAATATCACCAATATCCATTTGGTTCCGTATCCACGTTTTTTTTGCACTTGCGGGAGACGCACTTAATCCTTGTTACACACGATTTTAAATGGTTCCGGCGGCCTCAATAAATGCTCAGCACCCTCTGGTTGGAAGTGGCCACTGTAGGTGTTTATGTATGTAACAACACTATATTCTTTGTCAATGTACCTCATCGCCGCCAAACCAGCATGTTGAAAGCATTTCATGGCATGTGAGCATGGCAAGTGATAGATCGACAATTTCCCACACGAACATAATCTTCTGGATTCATTGATGGTGTGGGTATTATTACCGCGGTTGTGATGCAGACTAGTGCGAACTTCAAAAATATTTCGCTCGTTGCAATACTACAAATATGTATGCCACTGTGCTCGCTTCCTATATTTCTCAAATTGTTTCATCGGCCGTGGCATAAATTAAACACCCCTTTTAAACAAGGATGATGCACTTAGGGATCTTTTAACAAACCTCTCCACCTTCTGCTTGATTAACATCCGTACTATGGTAGTGACAGGCAATCCCCGGGCAAACTTCAACAACCCGTTAAAAGACTCTGACTCGTTTGTACTCAAAATTCCCAATCTTCTACCACCATCATTTTGCAATGTCCACTTATCAAGCTCATGTTGTATCAACCAACGATAAGTTCCTAGGTCTTCCTGCTTAATCAATTCTATTCGCCTCATGAATTTGCACTCTTGATGATCTGTTGTAGCCATCCATATTGAATCATGTAAGCTCTTGTTCGGATGAGCACACTGGAAGTCGGCCTTCAAGTGCCTAACACGGTAATGGTGGTAGGCATGCTATTCCTTCCATGCATCCAAAGTTTGAACAGAACTTAGAATTCCACCCTGCCGATCATATATTAAACAAATACCTGAGCTCTGTCTGACAACATGCTCCTTCAAGTGCTTCAAAAACCATATTCAAGTCTCTTGTTTTTCATTGGCACAAATAGCAAATGAGAGGGGAAATATGCTTCCATTAGTATCTACTGCAACGACAATCAACATCTTAATATCATACTTACCATAGACATGAGTGTCATCTATGGAGATTACCGGCCAGCAATGCACAAAACCATCAATGGCTGGTTTAGATACCAGAACACATATATGAATACGAATTTTGGTATTCCCGGACTCCGCTCAAGCTTCTATTCAACAACAATCCCGGGGTTAAAGTATTGCAAAGCAACCATGTACCTGGGTAGAGAGGCAAATGACTTACCCCAATTACCATAAACAATCTCAAACGCATGTTTACGCCCGAGAAATGCCTTTCTTTTGGTAATAGTACAGCCATATACCTGGTGGACAAATGTTATACACTCTTTAATCTTGTACCTTATGGACGATTCAATGTGTGAAATTAAGACAAGAGAAATCAAGTCAACATTCAAGTTAAAATGATTCCCATTGAATGTGTCCATATCACAAGTGTGGGTGCCCATGTATTTCCCCGCAGTCCACATATTTGCTTTCAACTTTCTTACATGTAGCATCCATCTATAATCTTTAAACCATCTACGACAAAGAACCTTATATATTTGTGGAGATGACTCATGAACCTCCAACTCACAACACTCTTTTATGCTGTAAATTCGCACTACCCTGCTAAGGCGCACTTTATCAGGAAAAAGCATGTTCTTTGACAGCATCGTTGGTCTAGATTCATCCCACATTACTGTCCGTATGTCATCAAGATCCCTTGAAAGGGCATCCACATCCGGAATACTTGGCAACTAATCAAGGTAAGGAATTTCCCTTAAATGAAACGACACATGGGACTTGTACACTCTAGATCTAACGGGAGGTGGAGTATACATATATAGAGCATGATCATTGGTGGAATCATGCTCTCTTGTCAAATCAGGTTGCTCATTCATATTCTCATCAGCAAAGCGCGTTTCCTCATCATTGTCGCCCTCATCAAGGAATGGTGTATCATCTTCAGACTCATTAACATTGTTGTCATAATCACTATCATCTTCCTGACTCTGTGCATCTACCAGATCCTGATTAAATATATTATCTTTGGGAAACTGAGTAACGACAAGACCTTCATGTTGCTCGTTTTCACGACACAACCAAAAAATAATGAGTTTATCAAAGTCATCCCAACATTATATATTAAATTTATCTCTTAACTTACAATTCATAATCTGTTGATAGCCCATGATGCACATTATTGAGATGCTGATGACTCCCGGGTGGACCAGCATGATCCAAACCACCAAAATTGGGCATATTCTAACTGTTGGTTGGTTCATAACTTGTAAAATTCATATTTGGCCGGCACTCCCTTTGGAATATATGAGTGTTAGCACAATATGATACATAAAAAATGATACTAAGAAAAGGAAAATTAAAATTTACCACTCGACGTGTGAATTATGTAAACTTGGGAGAAATTATGTCATCGCTCCTCATCGCCCGTGGAGATAAGTTTAGATCTGAACAGACTCTTTCAAATGGAACCTGTTCGGATAAAACTGCTCCAAAAATACCACCAGATGATTGAGGGTTATCCCTGTTTGGCAGAACCTCAATAATGCGGATATCTTCAGACTTGACGTATACTTCCAACATTTTTATCACAAGAAGTTTCCGGTGTTCTTCCGGATTCCTCATAAAATCTTTCAAGAGTTTCATCGTCTTCAATGTTAAACTCAACATAACAAGAAACCCCCTGCGGAATAAGAGAATATGGATATCTTCTGGTTACATTAATATTAACGGAATGTTTGCTCACACTTATTCTTTTACATATCAACGATACCAAAATTTTTCACTCTTTAGACATTATGGCAAAATACAGAAAAAGTTATGTAAGCAAATATTTCGGAATGAGTAAAGAAAATAAAAAGGATGCAGAAGATTAAAATTTTCAGAATGGATTTTTGAAGAAAGAATGAAGCTCCTTAAATAAGCAAAAATCTGTGTGAAGGGTACAATAATTGGAGGGTATAGCACATTTATTAAATGCAGTATATATGTACCGCAATTATTTTATGCACTATACCCACCAATTATTGTGAGTCAGTCAATTAACAAGTATAGCGCATGTATTCCATGCGCTATACCTTAACGGACAAACATGTCGTTAAGGTATAGCGCATGAAATTCATGCCATATACATAAAATGTTCACCAATTGTTATTTTTTTAACCTATTTTTGTTCTTTGAGACAAAAAAAACAATACTTTGGTTTCAGACTCGACAAAATATTCCACCTTAACGTAAGGTTATTGCATTCTAGCTAAGTGTGATATCGGCAGCCTATTCCATTGGAGTATTTAGGGCTCAAACCATGGCCTATAAGTTATACAGAATGAAAATAATTTCTAATTTTTCACATTTGATAAAATATTTAGGGATACATTTTTAAGGAAAGAATTTTTCCTACGGGACCTGTTTGTTCATACATTTTTGAAGGAATTTTTTCTCTTAAGGACACGTTTTATCCTTTATTACAGTTTTTTTTTCAAAAACGTTTTTGTCCATAAAAATTTGTAAGTTTCTGGAGATTTTTTGAAAATGAGTTTTTCAAAACCCAAGAAGTGGTTTTGACCACTTTTCCAAGTTTTCTAGATAAATCTTTTTTTTTTCACTCAGAAAACTGTAATATTCTCTTCAAGTGAAATGCATGTCCAAACATAATTTCAAATTGTAAATATCATTTTTCAAATTAACTTCAGATACTATATTTTTCAAAATTCATAATTTTTATGTCCAAACTAATGCATAGACCTTCCTCAGCTCTCTAATTTATGTTGGTGTCGTAAAAAAATTACCATGTGTTTCTCGATTGGTTGCAAAGTAAGAACCCGTAAAATGGTACTGTTAAACTTATATGCAGTTTATAGACAAGCGAATTGATTTGATCCCAAAATGGTACATAAATTAAATAAAAAATACAAGACTTAGCGTTGAAATCGTGATAAAACAGTGAATAGCCTGATTCCGGAAGCGGAGCTTCCGAAGGTAGTAATAGCAATATTAATAAGAAAGAAATGGATATTATTGAGATGTTGAACAATAAATAGCATAAGTTTATCAGAAAATTTGTGTCCCTACGATGGTGTTGAAATCATTATTTATAATTTCACCCAGGGAACAAGGTCCTAGGATCAAGCCTCTCTTAAATGACAATAATGGGGCCATTAAAGAATGTGTAACAACAGACTATGAATGCCATAATTCTCTATAACGGAATGTGTATTTAATATTGCCAAATATTCTTCATTGAATGCTACCGGGTTCCAGGCACTCGTTTGCCTTCATTAGAAATATTCCCTTCGGGGGCTCTCCGGTGCCAACCGAAGTTGCTACCCCAGTCTAGGTTCTCACCTGTCTTACTTTCCATCTATCTCTAGTTCCACATGCCACTCTATTACGCGAGTATTTAATGTGAACCGATTTTACCCTATATAGATAGTCCATCTGCTTTCCGGTGGCATATACTTGTGTCATCGGGAAGTTTGTAAAGATACCTTTCTTGGTGGGAAATTTTCTGATCTCCTCAGAAAAGTTTCTTACACTTGATTAGACGCATATCTCTCCTCATTTAGTGCCCTGTCCACGCATCACTCCACAATTTAATAGTACTTTCGCCGGTTCTTGAGGCAATCATGGTGATAAGTGGGGATTTTGACTACTTATTTGTGCCTTTTAGCTTTTGTTTTAGTCAAAAAGCGTTTAGTTGTGTTCTCGAAAACTGACGAAATATGCTTAGTTGCAGAAGTATTGGAAAATGAGCCACTCAGATAAAATCCAACTCAAGAAGGAGTAATCTGAACTCAAGAACAAAAACAGACACATAAGCTCAAAGTGTGGACCGCAGAATATCATCTGCGGCCATAGATTATGAAGGAAAGCTTATCAGAGACAAGCGCAAAGTGCGGTCCGCACATGAAATGTGCACCGCAGAAGCTAAGCAAGAGCCAAAGTTCAGAGAGTTTGCATATCCTGTTCAAAGTGCGTCTGCAGAAGATCAACTATGCGCCCGCAGTTGTATTTGTACGGTTAGCAGAAGAGCCTTGTGCGGCCGCACCCAGAAATGTGCGGACGGCAAAAAATTGAGAGATGCGGTCGCAGTTCAGAATTGTGCGGCCGCAAGATCCAAGGCCTGTTAAGCTGAAACAAAGTGCGGACTGCACATGGAATCGTGCGGCTGCAGAACCTTCGAAAGGGCATTTTTGTTCGAAAATTCCAGCTTTGTATAGATAGAATTGTTTCACTTTTTTAGGTAAAGTTTTTAATATTAAAAGTGGTGTAGCCGTTTCTCTTTGCTTCTTTGGCAACTTTAGCTTATTTTGGTGATTTAACATTGGATTTCTATATTTTAATCTTTCAGTATGAGTTTTATAATCTATTTTTCCTTATATTCTGCTACACCCACTATGAGTAGCTAGATTTTTACTAGGGTTGTGACCCAACTCTAGCGTGTAAACCTTATGGGTGATTAATTTTATGCTTGTTTATAAATGGATGTTTGTTATTTAGCTAGGTTCATGCTTCAATTGTGGAATTAATGGTTGCAAATATTTATTCATGCCTATTTGACTTAGTCTCTTCTTGAGAAAGAAGAGACCTAGTCTAGTTTAACTTAGCTAACAAAGAATTGGGTCAATTGAGAGATTGATTAACCCAATTAAAGGGTTCAACCTAGAGATAGTAACAACCCGACTTGAGCTCTTATCAACCATTTTGGTAGATACCCATTTAGACTTGACAAAGCTAAATTGGGCAAAACCACTCTCTTACCGAGAGGTATTGAGTGGGCAACGTATACACCCCATCAATAAAACAACATAAAAGTCTTTATCCCATTAGGCAAACACCTAGGTCATGGTCACAGCGCTAGGCCTTTTTATATCTTTGAAAAATATTAAAAAACAATCATCTCTAGTTTTATACCTTTAGATTTTCAATCCTTAGTTAATTTTAGATGTAAAAAAAATTCCCTGTTTGTGAAAGTGCAATCTAGATACTTAATGTAAAAACAATTCCCTGGTCATGGTTGTCGCGCCCCCTTTTTCTCGCGAAATCGGGTTTATGACATTTGGGAAGACAACTCGTTCCCTTTTGGGAATTGGGTTTTGGATTGAAGAGTCGCCACCTAATGATTTAAGTGCATTAGGACACTAAGAAGAGTTTGAGTCAAGTAACCAGAGATTGGGTAAGAGCTTGAAATTATCCCAAGGGGAAGGTGTTAGGCACCCCTCAGGATCCACTAGTGTGGTTCCCGGCCAAACTATTGTTGTGACTTAAATACAAATAACACATAGGTAAGTAAGAGTTTCAAATAAGAGGGGATTTTCATGTAATGGTCACAAATAAACAAAGTCGGAAAGAACTAAAGAGAGTTGATTTTCTTAGAAGAAATGGTTTTAAAAGATTTAAAAGAAACAAAGAACAAAGGAAAAGGGGTTCCTAGGTTTATTAATAATATGGATCACCCCACACAACATCCGGTAATCACTCCTCAATGAGGGGCTACACGTGATGTTATCGCGTGGTCATCATATCCATATATACCCTATCCCACCCCGTTAAGGTATTAAAGCGCGGAATGGTCTCGTTTACCTATTGCATGCTATTACCCACCCCAATCCTATCAGCCCCGGAGGTACTTGGGACTACTAATCCTAAAGGGAGGAGATATTGGCTTATTTTTGGTTTCAAGAGGTAAAATACTAAGGCGACAGGCAAAAACACATACAACAAGTTTGGGGAAAGCATATAAGCAATAAAAGGCTCAAATACACCTCCTTTAAACAGAGAAAGCAAGTGATTAACATGAATTACACATACTATTTAGGGTCTAATTAAAACTTAAAGGTTGAGGCAGACTGATTTATTACATAGTTCAGATAAGAAGCCCGAAGCAGGCCTACCTATTGGTTGTAGCTAAAAAAAACCTGATTCAGTTTATAATTTTTACCCTATGGTTTGCCTAGGAGTTGGACGAAGATCCTATAGGCATGATATCTACTGATTTCAGAAACAATGAATTAAACTGAATACATACTGATTTAAAAAAAAGTTGGCAGTTATTAAAGAAAGGCGAGTTTTAGAAAAAGATCATAAGTTCTGCAACTGGTAAGGCATTATTACTGGTTTTAGACATATAAGCGAGTGAAGCGATTCAGACTTGATTAATAACTCCTATAGACATGCCTTCTATGCGTTGTTGACTTTAGAACACTTTTACAGACATAGAGAAACGCAGAAATCCTACAAAAATGATATGTAGGTGTTGTATTTTATATGAACATGATATCTAATTGCAATTGATTATTTAGGGCCTATAAACATGTTTGCCTAATGAAAGTGGATATGCAAGATTCAAAAAGACCTATAGGCATATTTTCTATATGCATATGCAAAATTCTGATTTCGAAAAATTGTAGACATGGCATCTATATGAGAGAATGTAGGAATCCTAAAGACATCTAATCTATATATGAGAAAATGCAGGATTCAGAAGCTCCTATAGACATGGTATCTATATATGAAAAATGCAGGATTCCTAAAGAGATGTTATCTATATATGAAAGAATGCAGAAATTTAGAAACTCCTATAGGCAGGATATCTACCCCTTTTGCATACATGGTTACCCCCTCCCTTTTTCTTTATCCATCCCCAAAAGTTTATTACAAAATTATTACAGCCCAGAGTGAAGATAAAAGCAAATACATCAGCAAAAAAAAAAGGTACAACTAAGGAGAGCCTGATTCAGGCTTCCTGTCTGAAGTATGAAGTAAACCAACTCCAAGAGATCATGTTCCGAAGCCTTTCTCCCATTTGGATGTGTCAAAGTTCCCTAAGAGCCTCGAAAAGGACTCCGGGCAATGCTCACACTCAAATGCATCACCAGATTAAGACATAGTGCAGTGTGGAAGGGCCAGCCCTCAGGTGTCCAAATTCAGAGGGAACTCAAGGTCCCAAGGCACGACTCACAAGAGGGGGGCAGAATTTAAGGACTAAGAGAGAGTGCAAGTGCAGAAGCAGAATTTTGAAAGGGGAAAGGGAAAAGGGAAACAGCTTAAATTAGTACACATAAGGGTATAGGGAATGGGGAGTTGCAAGAGGCAAAAGCAGGCTGGTGGGCATACCCAGCAATGGAAGATGCTGGCACACCCTTAGGCCTGTTAGAACATATTGTTTAGAGGTTAAGACCCCCATTGGATTAAACTTAATTCATGGACAACAACCTATATTGCCATGCCTTAAGTCATGACTCAAAACACATAGGGAGTAATAGGGGGTAGGGATTTATTACAAACAGACAGAAAAGAATCAACATGCTAGTTTAAATATTTAACTCTGCAGCAGCAGTAAAGTAGACATGGATACAAAAGCTGTAAGNGGATGTCGCCGGGAGAATACAAGTCAACAAGGCAACAAGAACCACAAGAGCAAGTTTGAAGATATAGATAGGATCTTTTGTAATTCATAGATCATAGCTTAGTCTATTTTCTTTTATTTTTATCATGGTGTAATAAGGGGGTTCAGTAAGCAGTAGCAGCAGCAGCAGCAGAAACAGTGAAATCACAGCTTCATGGTAGTCCTAGCTACCAAACCTTCCCAAACTACACTGACCTGATTCCTTTTTAGCTAAGGATATGTAGGCAACCTCATAAGCAGGGTGCGGTCAACTCTTTCAAAAATGCTTCCCACGGAGTATTCAAATGGGCAAAAATCGCTCGTATCCGCTCACTTTATCTTTGCACGAAAACTCTTCGTGTTTCCGAGCAAAGAGGGGCAGCTGTGAGCATGTGATTTTTGCCCTATATGAATTACTCCCATAAATTCAAAACAAAATAATTTTTTTCATTGTTTGCAATTCTGTTAATTGTTTGCATTTGTCTGTGCATGTTTATTTTGTTTAATTAATGAAAAAAAACACAAAAATACATTGCATTTGCATTTAGGATTTGACTTTGCATTTTTAAGAATTAATTAGTAATTAAGTTGCTTTATAAAAGGAAAATCACAAAATAGTTTATTTTACATTTTTAGCTTTAATTTTTAATTTTGGGTAGTTTGTCCTTTAATTTGGTTTAGTTAATAATGGTAATTTAGAATTAACTAGTTTTTTTAGGTTAATTTGGCTTTGTGATAGGATTTTATTTTTAATTTTGAAAAAAAAGGGAATTAAAAAAGAGTTTGAAATAAAAGAAAAAGAAAAGAATGAGAAGGATCAGGATTTTGGGCCAAACCCCATCAATTTTCCTAAGCCCACATCAAATGCACCTGAAACCCGACCCAAACCAGCCCAAACCCGTGTCCAACCCGGTCAGCCCCGTTTTGACGCCCAAACGACGTAGTTTTAGGTTCCTTCAGTTTAATCCAATCTAAGCCATCCATTCCTCAAATCCAACGGCTCATACCACTTCCCCCATTCTAAAATAATATGTCCGAAATCCGTGAGATTAACCTAGTATTATCTTCATTCCTTTTCTCTCCCATCGAACCAGCGCTACCCTCACACCCCTAGTATTGCTCGTTTGTCCTCAAAAGAGAACACGCAGTTAGTACCAGTTTCGAGTCAAATCGAGGTCTCTTAAAGTTTATCAAGCCTTGTCCTTGTAACTTTAGAGGTATTTTCTTCATCATCCTCGTTTGTTTAGTTCCTGAACTCATTTGGTTTCTGCTTCTCGTCTCTTCTGCCTTTTAAGTATTTTAGGTCAATTTGTGTGCACGTATATGATTCTGAATTCTTCTCTTCTTTAATTTGAGTTTTCTCCTGGCGTTCAATATAATGGGATTTGGACGATGTAATTATTATTTTTTTTAAAAAAAACGAAAAGAAAAAAAAATGTTATTGAGTTTCCCTGGTAAAATCTTTTTTGATTCAAAGTCTGGTTGTTTTGAAGAAATTCATGTTTGGGCTGTAGTTTTCAGGCCCATGAATGAGGTGAAGTTTGTTATAGTAATAGAGTCCTGGCTGAGATTAGAATTAGAAGTTCAGGCCCATTGCATTTGCATACACCCGTTTTGGTTTCCCTGCTTTATTGGCTGGGGGTAATCTTAGGGGCTGTGGGGGGTAGTTTAGGTATTTGGTTGAAGGAATCTTAAGTGTAACTGATTGAGAAGCTTCTAGGAAGTTGGGTGGGGGGTTTAACTTGATTTTCAGATTTTTAACTAAGGCTATCTAGGCAAAAACAAAAATTGCTGAAGGGCCTATTTGCGAAACTGAATTGTCTAGGTTGCCCTACTTTCCTTGCCTATAAAGGCACCCTAAACTTGATATGCAAGAACAAAAAAATGAGAGATAAAAATCCGAAAACTTGAACGGACAAGAGAAATGTTCAAAAATCTGAAAAATTAGAAATTACTGATCCTTTCAGTAGCTAGAATTCCTTGGAAACTTCTGAAAAATCACTGATTCTCTTTCTGGGGATAAAAATGGATTGAATTGGGGTTTTGAAAGTGTTGGTTCAAGCTCTTTTGTTTGTCTACTGTTCCATTGAGCTTTCGAGCTAATTTCACTGTTCGAGTGTTGAATCTGGGCTAACTTCGGTTGCTGCTTATTGCTAATCCCTCACTCTCTTTTGGTTTTGTTTGTTCAATACCAGGTAACATCTCAAACTGTGGACAACAATTTGAGTGCAAGCATGTGTTTTGAGTGGAAAGTTAATTGAATCCAAGTTGTGATTAGTTTTATTTCTTCTGTCTACCTATTTTCTTTCAACATTCTCTAGTGTTTTGTAATATGCTTGCCACTGAAATTTTCTGATTATTCATGTGTTACAAAGATAATAGTGTGCTCTTGAGAGCTTGGAATAATGTCAAATTTCGAGTGATTGATGTGCTTTGTTCTCCAAGTTCTGTGATTAGTGGAAATGTGTTCTAATTCGAACTATAGCCTAGATGGGTTATATTCTGTTACATGTGTTTGGGCGATAAAGAGATCTGGTCATTAGTTGCATGTTATTTCAGTCTTTGGTTTAGCACTCGCATATTTAAAGGAATGAGTTTAGGTTGATTTTTGATCCAAATAATTAGCATGTTGTGTCTTGTGGATTGATTAATGTTACTATTGAAAGGTTATTGGTTTGGGTTGCCATGAGGTATTTGTAAGTTCAGTTTGTATTCGAATCCATACATAAATATTTGTCGAGTTTGAAATCGAACCTCTGTTATTAATGATATTCAATGTCCTGGTGTACCATTTATTGGGTGATAATGGGGTCTGTTGGTTTGTGACCAAGTGTGGAGGGGTTATTTGCTTTGCTAGAGACTCGACTTCGAGTCTGTGACCCTCGACCCTGTTCTTACAAGGTTTGAGCTCTTTAAACCTTGGGTTTTGAGATTATATGCAAGGGAGACGGCTTACCATTGCTGTCTGGGGCTTGTTCCTTAAGCCCATTAGTTATTGAATTTGGTTGTTGGATTGATCATGAAGCATATTTGTCCTGAAGTTGCACAAGGTTGAAATTAGAAGTTGCTTAGTTAATTTGTGTTGGTTGTTTTAAAATCATAATTTAATTCTGCAAATTCGATCTTTTGCTCCATGTCAATGGCAGTTTGATTCACGCTATTTGATTTGGGCTCGGATCATTTGGGTCATGAGAACTGGGCCAAACGCCGGCCCAGCTGAATAACAATTGAAGTCAGTTACACCTCTCATGGGGCGTTGGTTGTTTCATCAATTTGGGCTCACTTGAGCCCAAGTCTGGAGGCTTTTGTGGTTTGAACCATTTGCCTTGCTTTATCGCATATTCCCCTATTCTTTTCAATATGGTTATCTCCACCGAAGTCTGCTATTGGTCCAGTTTTATTCAAGGCATTTGGGTAGCTCTGCAGTCCTAGTTAACCAATTTACGTTTGAATTGAGGCATTTACTTTTAAATAACATCGAAATTCCCTTTGGTCTTTTAATTGATTAGGCCGGTTAGTTAGTAAAGGTGAGCCACATTAGATGACACAAATAGTTTATGGCCCTCGTTTAATTAGCCTTGTTTATCCTTAGAATTCGAGGCGCGCCATTTAGCAAATCTCCATGGCCCTCGCAAAGCTAAAAACGCGTAGTTGCTTTAGGCGCGTACTTTAATAATGATACTTTCCTAAACTCGGGTGTGCATTTCATGTGACCCAAATCCAAATCCTTATAACGTTGAATAAAATGTGTTTCGGATTACGGGTGCATTTCATGTGAGGTGATCCAAAGACATATTTTAGACGACGTTAAATCTTCTTTAAAAACGAATAAAAGCGGTTAAAAGTTAAAATGCACATAGGTTCAAAATATTCTTAAAATCAGATAATTATGCCAAGTATAGCAGTTGAGCGACCGTGCTAGAACCACGGAACTCGGGAATGCCTAACACCTTCTCCCGGGTTAACAGAATTCCTTACCCGGATTTCTGGTTCGCGGACTGTAATATAGAGTCAACCCTTTCCTCGATTCGGGATTTGAACCGGTGACTTGGGACACCATAAATCTCCCAAGTGGAGACTCTGAATCTTTTAATAATAAATTCCGATTCGATTGTCCTTTAGTTGGAAAAACTCCCTTTTATAGTACCCTTCCGGGGGTGTAGTGAAAAAGGAGGTGTGACAACAGTAATAGCTTGAAATGGTAAAAGCCTAAAAGAATATCCCCAGCAGAGTCGCCATGCTGTCGCGCCCCCTTTTTCTCGCGAAATCGGGTTTATGACATTTGGGAAGACAACTCGTTGGGTTTTGGATTGAAGAGTCGCCACCTACTGATTTAAGTGCATTAGGACACTAAGAAGAGTTTGAGTCAAGTAACCTGAGATTGGGTAAGGGCTTGAAATTATCCCAAGGGGAAGGTGTTAGGCACCCCTCAGGATCCACTAGTGTGGTTCCCGGCCAAACTATTATTGTGATGTAAATACAAATAACACATAGGCAAGTAAGAGTTTCAAATAAGAGGGGATTTTCATGTAATGGTCACAAATAAACAAACTCGAAAAGAACTAAAGAGAGTTGATTTTCTTAGAAGAAATGGTTTTAACAGATTTAAAAGAAACAAAGAACAAAGGAAAAGGGGATCCTAGGTTTATTAATAATATGGATCACTCCACACAACATCCGGTAATCACTCCTCAATGAGGGGCTACACATGATGTTATCGCGTGGTCATCATATCCATATCTACCCTTTCCCACCCCGTTAAGGTATTAAAGCGCGAAATGGTCTCGTTTACCTATTGCATGCTATTTCTCGCCCCAATCCTATCAGCCCCGGAGGTACTTGGGACTACTAATCCTAAAGGGAGGAGATATTGGCTTATTTGTGGTTTCAAAAGGTAAAATACTAAGGCGACAGGCAAAAACACATATAGCAAGTTTGGGGAAAGCATATAAGCAAATAAAAGGCTCAAATACACCTCCTTTAAACAGAGAAAGCAAGTGATTAGCATGACTTACACATACTGTTTAGGGTCTAATTAAAACTTAAAGGTTGAGGCAGACTGATTTATTACATAGTTCATATAAGAAGCCCGAAGCAGGCCTACCTGTTGGTTGTAGCTAATAAAAATCTGATTCAGTTTATAATTTTTACCCTATGGTTTGCCTAGGTGTTGGACGAAGATCCTATAGGCATGATATCTACTGATTTCAGAAACAATGAATTAAACTGAATACATACTGATTTAAAAAAAAAGTTGGCAGTTATTAAAGAAAGGCGAGTTTTAGCAAAAGATCATAAGTTCTGCAACTGGTAAGACATTATTGCTGGTTTTAGACTTATAAGTGAGTGAAGCGATTCAGACTTGATTAATAGCTCCTATAGACATGCCTTCTATGCGTTGTTGACATTAGAACACTTTTACAGACATAGAGAAACGCAGAAATCCTACAAACATGATATCTAGGTGTTGTATTTTATATGAACATGATATCTAATTGCAATTGATTATTTAGGGCCTATGAACATGTTTGCCTAATGAAAGTGGATATGCAAGATTCAGAAAGACCTATAGGCATATTTTCTATATGCATATGCAGAATTCTGATTTCGAAAAATTGTAGACATGACATCTATATGAGAGAATGCAGGAATCCTAAAGACATCTAATCTATATATGAGAAAATGCAGGATTCAGAAACTCCTATAGACATGGTATCTATATATGAAAAATGCAGGATTCCTAAAGAGATGTTATCTATATATGAAAGAATGCAGAAATTTAGAAACTCCTATAGGCAGGATATCTACCCCTTTTGCATACATGGTTATCCCCTCCCTTTTTCACTAGCCATCCCCAAAAGTTTATTACAAAATTATTACAGCCCAGAGTGAAGATAAAAGAAAATACATCAGCAAAAAAAAAAGTACAACTAAGGAGAGCCTGATTCAGGCTTCCTGTCTGAAGTATGCAGTAAACCAACTCCAAGAGATCATGTTCCGAAGCCTTTCTCCCATTTGGATGTGTCAAAGTTCCCTAAGAGCCTCGAAAAGGACTCCGGCCAATGCTCACACTCAAATGCATCACCAGATTAAGACATAGTGCAGTGTGGAAGGGCCAGCCCTCAGGTGTCCAAGTTCAGAGGGAACTCAAGGTCCCAAGGCACGGCTCACAAGAGGGGGGCAGAATTTAAGGACTAAGAGAGAGTGCAAGTGCAGAAGCAGAATTTTGAAAGGGGAAAGGGAAAAGGGAAACAGCTTAAATTAGTACACATAAGGGTATAGGGAATGGGGAGTTGCAAGAGGCAAAAGCAGGCTGGTGGGCATACCCAGCAATGGAAGATGCTGGCACACCCTTAGGCCTGTTAGAACATATTGTTTAGAGGTTAAGACCCCCATTGGATTAAACTTAATTCATGGACAACAACCTATATTGCCATGCCTTAAGTCATGACTCAAAACACATAGGGAGTAATAGGGGGTAGGGATTTATTACAAACAGACAGAAAAGAATCAACATGCTAGTTTAAATATTTAACTCTGCAGCAGCAGTAAAGTAGACATGGATACAAAAGCTGTAAGTAAACACATTGTGATGATGCTGAAGCTTAAATTAGGACATACCAGTTTCAAAGAAACAAATAGAGAAAAAGCAATAGGTCTTGTGAACATGCCACAGTGCAGGCAAAGAGAGAATACTATTATGAGTAAGTATGAGTTCAGAAGAGGTTATGAATTGTGAAGTGAAGGATTGTCAATCGTGTCTGCTGTGTGTGTTAAAGAGTCGTACATTTATAGTGTTGAAAACCGGGCAGAAATAAGGTAAGAAAATAGTTAAGGAACTAATTGTCAATTAAGCATCAATCACACAAGACTTCCTTTAATTAAGGAATTCAGATTCAAATGGTAAAAGTTATTTAAGGAAAGAAATCAAACAAGCTTCTTTTGTGCAAAGTAGGAAATTAGGGGTAAATACATAAAAAGTTACTTAAGGACAGAATTTTGAAATATACGGTTGCACAAATAAGGTAAGAAAATCAATTAGTAGCCAGTAAATCAAAAACTAGAGTTTTATTGGTCCATGAATGAAGCCAGTCAGAAAAACTAAGGAAAACCTTTGATTCAAATCGAGTAACAAGGAAGTCAGCAAACATGGAAAGAAATCAATTAACCTTATACAAAGGAAGTCTGAATCAATCACAATTGAAAGCCACTTAGGAGGGAAGTTCAGCACATATAAAGAGTACACAAGTAACAGGCATGCGAGGCTGAATTTAGGACAAAGTGACAGCGTCATGCCATTAGCAAAAATAAGTAAGCAGTAGACCATAGGAGTATGGTAATTCAGAAATAGAGAAGAGAGTATCAAATATCATGCGAAAAAGGGTCGNTACTAAGCTTTCAGTGCTATCAGAGGTTGATCTTGAGAACGAGCCGGCAAAAGGAACCCAAAAGCAACTTGTTAAGAGCAATGTGATGAAGACTTGTGAAATTCCTAGTATTGGTGATGCAGAATTCAGTGGCTAAGATACCGTGCTTGGTAATTGGAAAGACGCTCCATTGCTCGATCAGTCGGAGAGGAGCTTGGTGGCTTACTTTGTTGTCATTTCTGTTGTCCGGGTTATTTCAGGGTTGTAATCCGGATATTGTCTTGTGACTCAAACCCTTCTATCCTTTTATTTTGTCTAGTTCCTTTAGTCGTAGTATCTCATTTAGTGTTATCTAGGTTTGTTTTAGGGTTGTACCCCAGTTTATGTTGCTTGTTTTGTTTTTTAAACCCTTTCACCGTCTGTCCAATGCAATTCTCTGCTTTCTGCCATTTCTAGTCATTTTTGTTTAGTTCTCTACTCCTTTTACAGTTCTTTTCATGCTGGTTCTAGTGACATGACATACATGCAAAATTCTCAGCCTGGTCTTAAAAAGTAAGTTTAGTCATGAGGCGATGAAACAAATTTGAAGATGTAGGGACATTTGAGGGAAATAAGTGAAGGCATTTTGAGATCACTTCAAGCCCGAATTGTGTGAAACTGGGGCAGATAGAACGTAAAGAAACCCTATTGAAATGCATCATGCTGCATCAGATTGAAGTTAAAGGCAAGTTTGCCCAAATTGGCAGGGTCCGTTCGTGGTAATGAGAGTGAGGGTGTTGTCCAATGATGCTTTGTGTTTAACAAATGAAGAAGGCGAATGTGTGGATATGGTTATCAAGTCTGGCACAATCAAAAAATGTTACGAATGTTTTCTGTGGTTTGTTTAACTGTGTTGTTTATACTTGGCATGTTCTGAAGATTGGAATGACGAAGGCATTTTGTTTTGCTATCTAAACACTTTATCCTTTGTTACCCCTTTTGATAGCATTCATGGCAGCTCAACATCATTAAAGGAGAAGGATGAAGCTCTGGAAGCTCCGAGAAGGCCCATGACAAGGTCTCAAACAAAGAAATTTCAAGACAAGCTTAATGGGCTTCAATTGGCAATTAAAAAGTGTCTTATAATAGAAGAAGAGCTACAGCACAAGGAAGATCTTTGGGCCAAGTCTTACAAATATTTTGAGGCCCAAATTAAAGTCCAAGAGGAGATGGAATGAGGCCCAAATATTCCCCAAAAGAGAGGAATTTTTCAGCAGCCCAAATAAGCCCAAAAATAGTTTCTAGAATATATATTTAATAGTTGTTTTAATCTATGTTGACTTGCATTGGTCTATGTGTATGTTGAATACATTGGTCTTAGTGTGGGTAGTCTTCTATGCTTCTAGGGAATATAATTCTCATTTATTGAAGTTTTGACTAGCTCCTTCTTTACTACTATATAAAGGGGGGCTTGTCTTCCATTGTAGAGGACATTGAAGATTAATATTATTATTGTGAGTTCTTTTGAACCTTTGTGAACTTTACTTTGAAGATTTATCTTGCAACCCTAACTAGTTCATAGCTTAAGGTAGTAAGATAATTTTCTTTCTTGTGATATCTTTGGTTTCTTTTGATATTCTTCGAAGGCGACTAGTTTATTTTACTAGTTGTTCTCGTAAGTTATTCAAACTAGAAGTCAAGATCCGAATCTAGTTCTTGATTAGCTTATCTCTAGTGAAGGCAATTGGTTTCATAACCAACTTGTTGTCATTAGGATCTTGTCAAAATCTAGATTAACATAATCTTGGGGTTCTTGGACCTTTCTTTGAATTTCGACATATCTAGTTTATTTTTCTTGCTTTTCTTAATCCGTTTGCATTTCTTTACTACTTCGGCATTTCATCAACTTATTTTCTTTAAGTTCTTGGATCTCCCAACCTTTGTGTTATCAAGTGGTATCAGAGCGGTTGTATCAAGATTCCGTTCTTGATAAATCTTGGGGATTNAGAATGCAGAATTCCTACAGACATGGTATCTATATGAGAGAATGCAGAATTCCTACTGACATGGTATCTATGTGAGAAATGCAGAATTCAGGAATGTCTATAGGCATGTTATCTATATAAAAGTGCAGAAATTTAGAAGTACCTATAGGCAGGATGTCTACCCTTTGCATACATAGTTATCCCTCCCTTTTTCACTAGCCATCCCCAAGAGTTCATTACAAATTATTAAAGCCCAGAATAAAGTAAAAAAATACATCAGAAATTAAAAGTACTACCAAGGAGAGCCTGATTCAGACTTCCTGTCTGAAATATGAAGTAAACCAACTCCAAGAGATCATGTTCTAAAGCCTTTCTCCCATTTGGACGTGTCAAAGTTCCCTAAGAGCCTCGAAAAGGACTCCGGGCAATGCTCATACCCAAATGCATTATCAGATTGGGACAAGTGCAGTGTGGAAAGGCCAACCCTCAGGTGTCCAAGTTTAGAGGAAACTCAAGGTCCCAAGGCAAGGCTCACAAGAGGGGGGCAGAACTTAGAGACTAAGAGAGAGTGCAAGTGCAGAAACAGAGTTCTGAAAGGGGGAAAGGGAAAGGGAAACAGTTACAAATAAATACACATAGGGGTACAGGGGAAATAGGGAAATTGAAAGAGGCAAGAGCAGGCTGTGGGCATACCCAGCAATAGGGAGTGCTAGCATACCCATAAGCCTGTTAGAACACACTGTTTAGAGGCTGGGATCCCAAAGGATCAAGTTTAATTCACGGACAATAACTTACAAATTGCCATGTCTTAAACTGTAGCTCAAACACATAAGGGTGGGGGAGTAGGGATTCATAGCAAAAACAAGCAGAAAGAAATCAGCATGCTAGTTTAAATATTGAACTCTACAGAAACAGTAAGTAGACATGGATATAAAAGCTGTAAATAAACACATTGTTGTGATATTGAAGCTTAAATCAGGACATACCAGTTTCAAAGAAACAAATATAGAAAAATAGTAGGTCTTTTAAACAGGCCACAGTGCAGACAAGAGAGAATACTATTGTGTGTGAGTATGAGTTCAGAAGGATTGTGAATGTGTTGAGTTTGTAAAAGAGTCGTGCCTTTATAGTGTGAAAATCAGGCAGAAATAAGGTAAGAGAACAATTAAGGAACTAATTATCAATTAAGAATCAATCACACAAGACTTCCCTTGATTAAAGAAATTAGATTCAAACGGGAAAACTATTCAAGGGAAGAAGTCAAATAAACATCTCTTGTGCAAAGCATGCAATTAGGGGCAAATACATAAAGAGTTATTTAAGGACAGAATTTTGAAGTACACGGTTGTACAAATAAGGTAAGAAAATCAGTTAATAGCTAGTAAATCAAAGGTCAGGGATCTTGTAATTACTGATCCATGAATGAACCAAGTCATAAAAACTGAGAAGGGTTTTAACTCAAGTCGAATCACAGGGAAATCAGCAAACAAGGAAAGAAAATCAATCAGTCCTATTTGGAAGGAAGTCTGAACTACTCACAAAATTTGGAAACCATTTAGAGGGAAGTCCATCACATATAAAGAGCATACAGACATGTCAAGCATGAAATAAGATGTTGTGTCATTGTAAAATCAGTAAAAAAAATAGACCACAGAAGCATGGTTGTCACATAGGTTAGCAATGTAGAAGAGAAGTAGCATCCAAAGGATCCAGTGTAAAAGAGTTCAGAAAAATCAGAATCGTATGAAAGACGAGGATCCCAAAACTCAGTTCAGAGACTCGAAGTAGGTCTGAAAGAGTTAGGGTTTTGAAAAAAACCAATTCAAACAAATCAAACAGCCAATGGTTTACAAACTTGGAAGAACCCCAAATTCTAGGGTTTCTACCATCAATCGAGTGCAGAGATGAGAGGGCAAGTAATCAAGGCAAAAAATACTGACGAAATAACTTCCGAAATCTTAGAAAGAAGTTGAGACTTTTGACATGCATCTGTCAGTATAAGAATCAAAGTAGGAGAAACAACATAAAAAATGCAGTAGGAGACACTACATAAGAAATACAGTAGCATAATAGAAGAACACATAGAAGAAACACAGTAGAAGAAATACCATAGGAAATACAGTTGAAGAAACACATAGGAAATACACATAAGAAATACAGTAAACCATGCTAAAGATCAGAGAAATTTTAAAGGACAATTTGACGAAACCCTAGATCGGAAAAAGATGAAGGTTCGGAAGGTGTAGTTTTGAGAGGATTTTGAGAAAAAATGCTTAAGAGCTTAGAGAAAACACAAATATACAACGGATCTAAAGGAATCGGAAAAACCTCAAAGGGTTAGGGTTTCAGAAGAACCCCAGTAGTGAGAAAGGCTTGGAAAAGTCACTGATCTAAGCCGGAGAAGTCAAAATCAGGCTCGAGCAGCCATGGCACGCTGGAGCAAGGCCGGAGATGGCTGTAGAACTCGAATCAAACGAGGCATGGACCAAGCTTCGTCGTGGTCAGGCCTTGAATCTTCAAAAATCAGGCATGTAGGAGCAATAGGAGGAAGGTATAGGACTCCCATAGCCTTGGAAGCCATGGATTCCGGTGGCTTTCAGGGCGGAAGTGGTGGGAAACGGCTAGGGTTTGAGAAACTTCGAGAGAGTTTGAGAAAATGGGGGAGTTCGAAGGCGGTTGGTGATGCCAAATGAATAGGGTTTGGGGGTAATGGATAACTAAAAATGGTAAGGTTGAAATGTGGCTGTTGATCTTTTTGATCAACGGCCTGGATTAAACGGGGAGCCGGGCGGGTCGTTTAAACGGGCTGTGGGTCGGGTAGTTTTAGGAATTGGGCTGGACAATTGAAATTGAAATTGGGTTGGATTAGGGGTGCCAAATCTGGCCAAAATCGAAATAAAAACAGGCTAACATTTAAATAGCCATTTTTCCTTATTTACTTTATAAAAAATAGTAAACTAGTTTCTGGAAACAAATTAAAAGGTAGCTGAAATAATAATAATATATAAATATTAAATTAAAAATACTGGAGTCAATTTTGTAAGTATAGACGACATTTAAATCTTAAAATAGGCTAATATTGCAATTATATGCAATTTAGCTTTAAAAATACTAAATAATTTTGTAAAAATGTGCAAAAATCATACTAGCTATATTTTAGTATAAATATGAGAATCCAATAAATAAATTACCAAATTGCCAGTTTTGGGAATACTTATTGGTTTTTTCTTGATAAAATAGGGCAATAAAATTGATTTTGAAATCTTTAAGAATTGAGAAAAATAATAGGGCCTTGGGACATACTTATATATGCATATACATGTTATTTTGAAAGGTATTTTGCATATAAAAAATACAGGGAAAAATTGGGTATCAATAGCTGCCCCTCTTTACCCGGGAAGGATGAAAGAGTTGTCGGGTAAAGATATGATGGCCAATTTTTACCGAACGAAGGGGTTTGAAAAGGTTTGGCCGCGCCCTGGCTTTTGAGCTGCCTACATATCCCTGGTCTTACAGGAATCAGGCAATATGTAGTTCAGGATCCGTCGGCGGAATGCCGATGGAGACCTTTCAAGAACGACCGCAATATTCAAGTTGGGATAAATGGCTAAGGTCTAATAGGGCTGCGGGAACTGGAGCAGAATCGCTCCTGCCGAGATAGCCGTTGCTCGCCGGTTTACCTGCAAATAAACAATACAAGCATATATTGTGCGTAAATTTAAACATGATGCAATTTCCCGTCGGACCATGAATACTGTCTTTGGACGGTTAGGATGACGTCCTCAGACCATGACGTCTTGGTTCATGAAGCGTATAGTAAAGGATTCGCAGGCCATGGAATGATGCTCTCGGGCTATGAGAATGATGCCTCCGAACTATCATGCCTTTGAATATTTATATGCAAAAGATTAAGGAATCCTCAGGCCATGGCATGACGTTCTCGGGCTATGAAAATGGTGCCTCCGAACAATGACGCCTTTGGACAATTTGGCGATCTTTCAGCCCATGAGATGTAGTATTTGGCGATCTTTCAGCCGTGCAAGTATAAGATGGCGATCTTTCAGCCGTGCAAGTATATAAATGGAGCGGCGATATTTCAGCCACGCAAGTATAAATAAAGCGGCAATCTTTCAGCCATGCAAGTGTAAATAAAGCGGCGATCTTTCAGCCATGCAAGTGCAGATGGAGGTAGAGCTTAACCTCGGAAGGCAGAATAGTAGCCTTATGCAATGCAGGAAATGCAGATGGAGACAATGCTTAGTCTCGGAAGGCAGAATAGGAGCCTTATGCAATGCAGGAAATGCAGATGGAGGTAGTGCTTAGTCTCGAAAGGCAGAATAGTAGCCTTATGCAATGCAGGAAATTCATATGGAGACAGTGCTTAGTCTCGGAAGGCAGAATAGTAGCCTTATGCAATGCAGGAAATACAGATGGAGACAGTGCTTAGTCTCGGAAGGCATAATAGTAGCCTTATGCAATGCAGGAATTGCAGATGGAGACAATGCTTAGTCTTGGAAGGCAGAATAGTAGCCTTATGCAATGCAGGAAATGCAGATGGAGACAGTGCTTAGTCTCGGAAGGCAGAATAGTAGCCTTATGCAAGAGATAAATGGTAATAGAGTTTTCTTAGCTGATTGCGATATTATGGCTGCTGGGGATATTGTGTGCGGATAGCAACTGTGAATAGGTGCGATGGTTCTGAGAGTTGTGTTCCTGAACAATATGAGTGTATAATATGTTTGATGATTTTGCGACTCGGGTGCCTGTAACCAAAGAAAAATCGTGAGTTTTGCAGAGGGGAGGTTAGTTCGTATCCCTGCTGGCCTTGCTTGGCCTGTCCGGCCTTGATCTGGTGATACGGTGTGTATCATTGGGGTAGCGTTGTTGAACAAAGCGATTTCGATAATAAACATGCATGAGTTTGTAAAAAGATATGACATAAGTATATAGTTAAGAAATAGCTTTTTAGATGAACCGACGACTGTGACGTGGTTTAGGACATTGCAACCTCTCCTGCTACGGAATTTTGAGGGTCCTCCTTAAAATTCTGCCCTAGTTTATTGGGTTGATACTTCTGGCGGCTGCTTGCGATGATCGGCTGAAATTACTTCGGAATTTTGAGGGTCCTCCTCAAAATTCTGCCCCAGTTTCCAATTGCGGGGGAAATGAAATTTTTTTTGAATTGTGACCGAACCCATAAGGCTGCCTACGTATCCCCTCTTAAACGGGAATCAGGTCAAATGTAGTTCAAATTACATTATATAGGAAAGCATAAGATCACACATAGTAACGCTTGACTGCATCTGAATTGATTGGTTTTGGCCACACTTCTCCATCCATTTCTGCAAGTATAAGGGCTCCTCCTATTAGAACTCGGTGAACCATGTATGGGCCTTGCCAGTTAGGAGAGAATTTCCCTTTGGCTTCATCTTGATGCGGAAAATTTTTCTTTAACACCAGCTGCCCCGGTGTGAACTGTCTCGGCTTGACTCTCTTGTTGAAGGCTCTGGACATTCTGTTATAATAAAGCTGACCGTAGCAAACTGCATTCATTCTCTTCCCATCTATAAGAGCTAGATGCTCGTAACGACTTTTCACCCACTCTGCATCGTCGAGTTCTGCATCCTGTATGATCCTTAAGGAGGGAATTTCCACCTCGGCGGGAATGACTGCCTCCATACCATAAACCAGCATATAGGGGGTTACCCCGGTTGATGTGCGGACTGTGGTGCGGTACCCCAATAAATCAAATGATAGCTTCTCGTGCCACTGCTTATGCTTCTCTATCATCTTCCTTAGTATCATCTTGATATTCTTGTTGGCGGCCTCTACGGCTCCGTTCATCTGCGGTCTGTAGGCTGTAGAATTCTTGTGTTTGAACTTGAAGGTTTCACACATGGCTTTCATCAGGTCACTGTTGAGGTTGAAGCCATTATCAGTAGTGATGGACTCTGGAATTCCGAACCGACAAATGATACGGTCGCGGACGAAGTCTGCCACGACTTTCTTGGTTACTGCTTTGTAAGATGCTGTTTTGACCCATTTGGTGAAATAATCAATTGCCACTAGGATAAACCTGTACCCGTTGGAAGCAGCAGATTTGATTGGTCCAATAGCATCCATTCCCCAAACGGAGAACGCCCATGGTGAGCTTGTTGCGTTAAGCTCATTGGGAGGTACCTTTATCATGTCTGCATACACCTGACAGCGGTGGCATTTCCTGACACACTGGATGCAATCCGTCTCCATAGTCATCCAGAAGTAACCAGCTCGAGGTATTTTTTTTGCCAAAACAAAGCCGTTCATATGTGGACAGCAGGTCCCGGCATGAATTTCCTCTAACAGCCTGGATGCTTCTTTTGCGTCGACGCACCTTAATAGTCCCAAATCAGGAGTCCTCCTATATAGGATTCCTCCGCTGTGAAAGAAATTGTTGGACAACCTTCGAAGTGTGCGCTTCTGAGTAGCGTTTGCAAGTTTTGGGTATTCTCCTTTTTTCAAGTAGTCCTTGATATCATGAAACCAAGGTTTTTCGTCTGCTTCTTCCTCGACATGAGCACAGTAAGGTGGCTGATCATGGATCTTTACTGGAATGGGATCAATGAAGTTTTTGTCCGGATGTTGTATCATGGATGACAGGGTAGCCAACACATCGACGAACTCATTCTGGATTCTGGGAACATGTCGGAATTCTGTCTTTGTGAACCTCTTCCTCAACTCCTGTACATGATGCAGATAAGGGAGTATCTTGGAGTTCTTGGTTGCCCATTCTTCTCGGACCTGGTGTATGAGCAGATCTGAATCCCCAATTACTAGCAACTCTTGAATGTTCATGTCAATAGCCATCTTGAGCCCTAAGATGCAGGCTTCATACTCGGCCATATTGTTGGTGCATAGGAACCTGAGTTTGGCAGACACCGGATAATGCTGACCGGTTTCTGATCCTAAGACTGCTCCTATGCCGACTCCTTTTAAATTTGCTGCTCCATCGAAAAATATTCTCCACCCGTCATAGGATTCTGCAATATCTTCTCCTATGAATGCTACCTCTTCGTCAGGAAAATATATTTTCAGGGGTTTGTATTCTCCATCCACGGGGTTTTCGGCCAGGTGATCTGCTAGTGCCTGTCCCTTGACTGCTTTCTGAGTTACGTAGACAATGTCGAATTCACTCAATAGGATCTGCCACTTGGCTTGCCGGTGGGCATGGGCTTCTGAAAGATGTATTTCAAAGGATCCATCCTTGATATGAGATATGTAGTATAGGCATAGAAGTAGTGCCTCAGCTTCTGAGCCACCCAAGTTAGAGCACAACAGGTACGTTCTAACAGAGAATACCGGGCCTCGTATGGAGTGAACTTCTTGCTGAGATAATAGATGGCCTGCTCTTTCCTTCCCGTTTCATCATGCTGCCTTAGGACGCACCCGAAGGCACCATCTAACACTGCGATGCAAAGCAACAGAGGTCTACCTGGTTCGGGTGGGACTAAGACTGGTGGTGTTGACAAGTATTCCTTGATTCTGTCGAAAGCTTTCTGGCAGTCCTCAGTCCATTCGGTGGCGGTATCCTTCTTCAACATCTTGAAGATTGGCTCGCAGATAACTGTAGATTATGCTATGAACCGGCTGATGTAGTTCAGTCTCCCCAAGAAACTCATTACGTCCTTCTTGCTCTTTGGCGGTGGCAATTCTTGAATGGCTTTGATCTTTGATGGATCCAGTTCTATTCCCCGATGATTCACAATAAACCCAAGCAATTTTCCAGCTGAACCCCAAATGCACACTTCGCGGGATTCAGCTTTAGGTTGTACCTTCGCAGTCTATTGAAGAATTTCCTCAAATCTTCCATGTGATCAGTGGCCTTCTTTGACTTAATGATGACGTCGTCTATGTACACCTTAATCTCCTTGTGTATAATATCATGGAAAATGGTAGTCATGGCTCTCATGTAGGTGGCCCCTGCGTTCTTATGGCCAAATGGCATCATCTTGTAGCAGTACATTCCCCACGGCGTAATGAAAGTTGTTTTCTCAGCATCTTCTTCATCCATCCAGATCTGATGATACCCAGCGAAACAATCTACAAATGATTGTAACTCGTGCTTGGCGCAATTGTCAATCAGGATGTGTATGTTTAGCAAGGGGAAGTCGTCTTTTGGGCTGGCCCGGTTGAGGTCCTGGTACTCGACACAGACTCTGACCTTCCCATCCTTCTTCGGTACTGGCACAATGTTGGCTAATGATGTTGGATATTCTACCACCCTGAGAACTTTGGCTTTGACCTGCTTGGTGACTTCTTCCTTGATTGTATGGAAGAGCCTTCCTCCCCCTCCTCCTTGAAAACGACACAACAATCCATATTATCGTCTTCCAAGAACAAATTCCTCACTGCTGCCAGTGCTTCCTCTTCTTCTGACCCATAGATAACTTCGACCGATTGGAAAGTCTGTTCCAAGCGTGGTATTGGCTGCTCCAATGGATTGTAAGGACCGCGCCATGGTGGCGACCGATCGTTGAATTCTTTCCAGGTATACTCATACCCCAATCCGAAGGTGGTGCCATGTTTCTTGAGCTTGATGGGCTTAGTGATTCCTTGGAGGTTCTTGCCAAGTCCCTTGCCAGGTTCATATCCGCTCCAGTTCAATATGCTTTCAATTTTGTTGTCCCACCACTTATCTTTGTCGACGGCGTTGACTCACTCGATGTGGTGGTAAGTTTCCCCACCTATCTTTCTTCTGCCTCCGATTGCTGGGATAGTCTGGCGATTGTATATGGGATTGCTACCGTCACCGTGAATGATCACCTCTTGGTGGTTCCACTCAAACTTCACTGCCTGATGTAGTATCGATGCTACAGCCCCAGCGGCATGAATCCATGGTAGTCCCAACAATAGATTATAAGATGCCGGCACGTCTATCACTGGAAAATCAACATCAAACCAAGTAGGCCCCATTTGCAAACACAAGCTAATTTCCCCAATAGTGGACCTTTGGGATCCGTCGAAAGCTTTGACGTTGATGGCCCCATCCTTGATCTCATGCAGCCCCTTTCCTAATGTCCTGAGTGTTACCAACAGAAAAATGTTGAGGCTGGACCCTCCATCAATCAAGATTCTTGTGATAAAATAATCTTCGCGCTGCACGGTGATGTGCAATGCCTTATTGTGACTCAATCCCTCTGGCGGCAGCTCATCTTCCTGAAAAGTGATCTTGTGACTTTCCAATACTTGGCCTACAATGTTAGCCATCTCTCCACCGGTGATGTTACTTGGTACATATGCCTCACTCAGCACTCTTAGCAAGGAATTCTTGTGTAAATCGGAACTTTGTAGCAAAGCAAGGATAGAAATTTGTGCCGGTATTTTGTCAGAAGCGGCATGAGCCACGCAGGGCCCCGAGAGGAAAGGGGCTCGACCAATCAGCTAACGGGAAGTGAAGGGGAGCTACGGTCGGTGGACTGGAGTACCGTACTATGGATCCACCTACAATCAT
>NW_017674321.1:0-11418 GCF_001879085.1 Nicotiana attenuata | reverse complement strand
CTGTACCGCAACGGCTTTCCCCGAACTTGACCTTCCCTTTTCTTCTTGCCTTGGCTGTGTAGTCCCATGGTATAGCCTTTGTATGGAACGCTATTACTGGCGACATTGCCACTGGAATTGGCGTGGCTATCTTTACTCCGAACGGAGCAGGCCCCTTAGGCGGTAAAACTGCAACTTCAGAGGGCGTAGGTGACATAAACTCAACCTTAATCGGCACTGGCGTCTTTGCAGAGGATGGTGCTTCAAACTCAAGCGGCATGGACATTGCTACTGGAATTGTGTGGAATGGCGTTACTGCCGACATTGCTACTGGAATTGGCGTGGCTATCTTTACTCCGATCGGAGCACACCCTTAGGCGGTAAGACTGCAACTTCAAAGGGTGTAGGTGTGTTTGCCGGTGACATAAACTCAACCTCAATCGGCGCTGGTGTCTTTGCAGAGGATGGTGCTTCAAACTCGAGTGGTATGGACATGTTTACCTCGGCGTCCCCAGAAGGCTGAATCTGGACCACAATCGGATTAAGGGTGACTACTGGCTTCTTCGGGTTGTCGCCTTCTGTGATTAAACCAATTGATCCCTTAGGGTCCCAATCATCCTCTATCTCGATCATGTGAATGCCTCCACCCTTGTGGTCTGGCAGAGGGTTATTGCGGACATTCGGATCAGGCTCCTGTGCTACAATAATCTTGTTATCAATCAAAGTCTAGATCTTATCTTTCAGAGAGCGGCATTCATCAATGGTATGTCCTTTCATGCCGGAATGGTATGCACAGGATTTATTTGGATTGACCCACTGAGAAGGCTTTGTGGGGGTTATAGCAGGGATATGGGTGACATAACCAGCAGCTTGAGGCTTTCGTACAGCTGGTCAATTGGTTCAGCAATGACGGTATACTGTTTGGGAGGCCTGCGGTCAAAATTTGGTCGAGGTCTAGGGAAGTTTTGACGTGGGGGAGGTGATTGATAGTGGGATGGTTGGGTGTTGTAGGCATGGTAAACATGTGCAGGTTGGGAGTATTTGGGTGAAGTGGGCTGATATGCGGGAGGTGATTGATAAGTGAGTAGTGGAGTTTGGTAAGAGGGTGAGGGTGCTTGGTAATTTGGAGTAGGTTCATATGTGGGTGGAGGCATTGGATAGGTTTGGTATTTGATAGGAGATTTGGTCCTCTGTGCAACCATTACAGCGCTTACGTCCCTTTTTTTGGACGTACCACCAGATTGTAAAGCCTTATTGGTAGCTTGCAAGGCTTCAAAGTTCGTAACCATACCGCTCTTGATGCCTACCTCGATCCTTTCTCCTAGCTTGATAATGTCAGAAAATTTGTGGCCTTTGATAATCATTAGTCTCTCATAATACTGTGGATCTTGGGCCCGAACGAAGAATTTGTTCATCTGCTCTTCTTCCAAAGCAGGCCTAACCTTAGCAGCTTCTGATCTCCATCGAGTAGTATACTCACGGAAGGTCTCTATGGGTTTCTTCTTCAAGTTTTGAATATAGAACACATCTGGTGCATTCTCTGTGTTGAGCCTGAATCTGTCCATAAATCAGACGCCATGCTTACCCAGTTCAACCACTTCTTTGGATCTTGGCTAATGTACCAAGATAAAGCGTCTCCCTTCAGGCTCCTCATGAAAAGCTTCATGCGGATTTTCTCGTCTCTTCCCACTCCGACCAGCTTGTCACAGTATGTTTTCAAGTGGACCCTGGGATCCCCTGTACCATCAAACATCTCGAACTTGGGAGGTTTGTACCCCTCAGGCTGTTCGACATTGGGCTGTATGCAAATATCTTCATAGCTTAGCCCCTCAATTCCCTTACTACCTTCAAGGACTTGAATTCTGCTAGTCAACTTTTTAAGCTCTTCGGCCAGATTTCAGATGAGCAAGTCTTTATCATCGGACTCGGGTGTGCTTGAGATGGGCTGGGTGGAGTGTGGCACAGTCTCTACATAGATGGGGGTATTATGTTGGGTGTGGCAGTGGTCATTTGTGGAGTTCTGGAGTTTTCTAGGATGAGCAGTGAGGTATTATTTGAGGTATGGCAAGTATTGCAGTGGTGGTAAGGAGCGGGATGGTTTTGTTGCTTTGGGATGTTTTGCGGAGGTACATGATTCTGAGTTTTTGGGAAAGTAACCTCTGGAGTGGTGAGGGAAAATGGCAGATTTGCCAGATTCCGGACTTGATCAAGTTCTTCCTGAAACTTCAACAGCTTTTGTTCTAGTTGGGATGCATTTTCCTTGGGGACCAGAGTACCATGAGTGACCTCTACCCGTTCAGCTGAGTTGTTCGAATCTTCCATTTTTCCTTTGTTTCTGTGTCTGACAGGACTGGGAGGAGGAGTAGGTGGAGGGCCCCTGGATCTCGTAAAATATGATGATGTTGCCAGAGTTCACGAACTAACCTTGGGGGGGGGGGGATAAATAAACAAAAAGTAAAAAACAAAAAAGGTAACAAGTAAGTGAGGATCATAAAAAAAAAAAGCGTGTCCTAATTTTGGGGACCTCGTTGTGCCTAAGGTAGGCCTAGTGACAAGTTGATTTGGAGAACTTAGTATGTTAAATGCCTCATTTTATTGATAAAAGTAGACGAATCCCAGAACGACACTAAATAATAAGAAATAAAGATGTAATTAGTGGCCATAGACCTTATTACATTTTATAAAGCAGAAATGAAAACTCCTATCTATTTGGTCCCAGAAGGACCTTCCCCAGACTCCGCATTGTTGGCTCCATCGAACAGCTCCCCTAGCTTGCGCATTCCTAGTAGCAAGTAAGCTCTGGCCAGATGAGAAGGTAGGTTTCCCAGGTATTTCCGGACAATAGTCTGATCGCTGGAATGAAGATCCTTCCACCAGCATAGTAGTTTGGGGTGGATGTTGGTGACCATGCCGAATCTAGGGACCTCGTGCATCATATTTCTGCAAGACAAAAAGGTTAGGCCCTTACCCCCACCAGACTCGACTAGTTAATATCAACAATTGGCATAGAAGTATTTTAGTTCTCCAAATAAATGCCCAAAATGTGGTAGCGTCCGTTTGGGTTTTGGAAAAACCCAGTGAACTTTGGACAAGGCTATCTTAAAGAGTCATTATGCGGACAACATAACTGACTCGGCTAGGTTTGACCATGATGCATGCACAATTAAACAGAGTAAGGTTTCTATGGTGTATTAGACTGGTACCCTTAAGCGGACAACTCAAGAGGGAAAGGCGCGGAACCGTCGACTACACCGTTGATCGACTGGTTTTACTGCAAATATGCCTTTGCCCGATTTAGGGGGTGATAATATCGGAAGGGCGCAACCACTCATTATAAGTGTTGCTATGGTATTTTGTTTGGCACGAGTGGAATATGATGTTGAAAACATGCTTATGCAATAATTAAAACAAGTTTTCACGTATTTGCACGTTCATAAAATAATAATTACAATAATTTAAAACAGTAATAAAGGAATGCAGTAAAGGAAGGCAGTAAAAGAAATAAGAGAAAGAAACAAAAGACAAGTTAGTTTTGTAACAGAAGAAAGAATTAAATGCTTAAAGGGATTAAACAAATAAAGGCATATAAGAAATGTAAAGTCACAGTTGCGAGCACGTGATTTTTGCCCTATATGAATAACTCCCATAAATTCAAAACAAAATAATTTTTTTTCATTGTTTGCAATTTTGTGGATTTTTTGTGGCATTTTTGGTTAATTGTTCACATTTGTCTGTGCATGTTTATTTTGTTTAATTAATGAAAAAAAACACAAAAATACGTTGCATTTGCATTTAGGATTTGACTTTGCATTTTTAAGAATTAATTAGTGATTAAGTTGTTTTATAAAAGGAAAATCACAAAATAGTTTATTTTACATTTTTAGCTTTAATTTTGAATTTTGGGTAGTTTGTCCTTTAATTTGGTTTAGTTAATAATGGTAATTTAGAATTAACTAGTTTTTTTTAGGTTAATTTGGCTTTGTGATAGGATTTTATTTTTAATTTTAAAAAAAAGGGAACTAAAAAAGAGTTTGAAATAAAAGAAAAAGAAAAGAATGAGAAGGATCAGGATTTTGGGCCAAACCCCATCAATTTTCCTAAGCCCACATCAAATGCACCTGAAACCCGACCCAAACCAGCCCAAACCCGTGTCCAACTCGGTCAGCCCCGTTTTGACGTCCAAACGACGTAGTTTTAGGTTCCTTCAGTTTAATCCAATCTTAGCCATCTATTCCTCAAATCCGACGGCTCATACCACTTCCCCCATTCTAAATTAATATGTCCGAAATCCGTGAGATTAACCTAGTATTATCTTCATTCCTTTTCTCTCCCATCGAACCAGCGCTACCCTTACACCCCTTCCCCATTTCCGGCGGCGGCGGAGCTCAAATCTTCCCCAAAATTCAACCAGGCGATCATCACCCCACCGTGAGTCCTCATCTACCATTATTTCCCCCCAAATCCTAGCCAAATCGGGCCAGTTTCGAATCTTAAATCGAAGAAAAGAGAATCTGTCAAGCCTTCAAGTTCAATGAACGATAGGGCTTGAAACGAGTATTGCTCGTTTGTCCTCAAAAGAGAACACGCGGTTAATACCAGTTTCGAGTCAAATCGAGGTCGCTTAAAGTTTATCAAGCCTTGTCCTTGTAACTTTAGAGGTATTTTCTTCATCATCCTCGTTTGTTTAGTTCCTGAACTCATTTGGTTTCTGCTTCTCCTCTCTTCTGCCTTTTACGTATTTTAGGTCAATTTGTGTGCACGTATATGATTCTGAATTCTTCTCTTCTTTAATTTGAGTTTTATCCTGGCGTTCAATATAATGGGATTTGGGCGATGTAATTATTTTTTTAAAAAAAACGAAAAGAAAAAAAATGTTACTGAGTTTCCCTGGTAAAATCTTTTTTAATTCAAAGTCTGGTTGTTTTGAAGAAATTCATGTTTGGGCTGTAGTTTTCAGGCCCATGAATGAGGTGAAGTTTGTTATAGGAATAGAGTTCTGGCTGAGATTAGAATTAGAAGTTCAGGCCCATTTCATTTGCATATATCCGTTTTGGTTTCCCTGCTTAATTGGCTGGGGGTAATTTTTGGGGCTTTGGGGGGTAGTTTAGGTATTTGGTTGAAGGAATCTTAAGTGTAACTAATTGAGAAGCTTCTAGGAAGTTGGGTGGGGGGTTTAACTTGATTTTCAGATTTTTAACTAAGGCTATCTAGGCAAAAACGAAAATTGCTGAAGGGCCTATTTGCGAAACTGAATTGTCTAGGTTGCCCTACTTTCCTTGCCTATAAAGGCACCCTAAACTTGATATGCAAGAACAAAAAAATGAGAGATAAAAATCTGAAAACTTGAAAGGACAAGAGAAATGTTCAAAAATCTGAAAAATTAGAAATTGCTGATCCTTTCAGTAGCTAGAATTCCTTGGAAACTTCTGAAAAATCACTGATTCTCTTTCTGGGGATAAAAATGGATTGAATTGGGGTTTTGAAAGTGTTGGTTCAAGCTCTTTTGTTTGTCTACTGTTCCATTGAGCTTTTGAGCTAATTTCACTGTTCGAATGTTGAATCTGGGCTAACTTCGGTTGCTGCTTATTGCTAATCCCTCACTCTCTTTTGGTTTTGTTTGTTCAATACCAGGTAACATCTCAAACTGTGGACAACAATTTGAGTGCAAGCATGTGTTTTGAGTGGAAAGTTAATTGAATCCAAGTTGTGATTAGTTTTATTTCTTCTGTCTACCTATTTTCTTTCAACATTCTCTAGTGTTTTGTAATATGCTTGCCACTGAAATTTTTTGATTATTCATGTGTTACAAAGATAATAGTGTGCTCTTGAGAGCTTGGCATAATTCCATATTTTGAGTGATTGATGTGCTTTGTTCTCCAAGTTCTGTGATTAGTGGAAATGTGTTCTAATTCGGAGTATAGCCTAGATGGATTATATTCTATTACATGTGTTTGGGCGATAAAGAGATCTGGTCATTAGTTGCATGTTATTTCAGTCTTTGGTTTAGCACTCGCATATTTAAAGGAATGAGTTTAGGTTGATTTTTGATCCAAATAATTAGCATGTTTTTTCTTGTGGATTGATTAATATTAGTATTGAAAGGTTATTGGTTTGGGTTGCCATGAGGTATTTGTAAGTTCAGTTTGTATTCGAATCCAAACATAAATATTTGTCGAGTTTGATATCGAACCTCTGTTCTTAATGAAATTCAATGTCCTGGTGTACCATTTATTGGGTGATAATGGGGTCTGTTGGTTTGTGACCAAGTGTGGAGGGGTTATTTGCTTTGGTAGAGACACGACTTCGAGTCCGTGACCCTCGACCTTGTTCTCACAAGGTTTGAGCTCTTTAAACCTTGGGTTTTGAGATTATATGCAAGGTAGACAGCTTACCATTGCTGTCTGGGGCTTGTTCCTTAAGCCCATTAGTTATTGAATTTGGTTGTTGGATTGATCATGAAGCATATTTGTCCTGAAGTTGCACAAGGTTGAAATTAGAAGTTGCTTAGTTAATTTGTGTTGGTTGTTTTAAAATCATAATTTAATTCTGCAAATTCGATCTTTTGCTCCATGTCAATGGCAGTTTGATTCGCGCTATTTGATTTGGGCTCGAATCATTTGGGTCACGAGAACTGGGCCAAACGCCGGCCCAGCTGAATAACAATTGAAGTCAGTTACACCTCTCATGGGGCGTTGGTTGTTTCATCAATTTGGGCTCACTTGAGCCCGAGTCTGGAGGCTTTTGTGGTTTGAACCATTTGCCTTGCTTTATCGCATATTCCCCTTTTCTTTTCAATATGGTTAACTCCACCGAAGTCTGCTATTGGTCCAGTTTTATTCAAGGCATTTGGGTAGCTCTGCAGTTGTAATTAACCAATTTACGTTTGAATTGAGGCATTTGCTTTTAAGTAACATCGAAATTCCCTTTGGTCTTTTAATTGATTAGGCCGGTTAGTTAGTAAAGGTGAGCCACATTAGATGACACAAATAGTTTATGACCCTCGTTTAATTAGCCTTGTTTATCCTTAGAATTCGAGGTGCGCCATTTAGCAAATCTCCATGGCCCTCGCAAAGCTAAAAACGCGTAGTTGCTTTAGGCGCGTACATTAATAATATTACTTTCCTAAACTCGGGTGTGCATTTCATGTGACCCAATTCCAAATCCTCATAACGTTGAATAAAATGTGTTTCGAATTACGGGTGCATTTCATGTGACGTGATCCAAAGACATATTTTAGACGACTTTAAATCTTCTTTAAAAACGAATAAAAGCGGTTAAAAGTTAAAATGCACATAGGTTCAAAATATTCTTAAAATCAGATAATTATGCCAAGTATAGCAGTTGAGTGACCGTGCTAGAACCACGGAACTCGGGAATGCCTAACACCTTCTTCCGGGTTAATAGAATTCCTTACCCGAATTTCTGGTTTGCGGACTATAATACAGAGTCAACCCTTTCCTCGATTCGGTATTTGAACCGGTGACTTGGGAGACCATAAATCTCCCAAGTGGCAACTCTAAATCTTTTAATAATAAATCCCGTTTCGATTGTCTTTTAATTGGAAAAACTCCCTTTTATTATACCCTTCCGGGAGTGTAGTGATAAAGGAGGTGTAACAGCTCTGGCGACTCTGCTGGGGACAAGAACCCAGAACTTCGGTTCAGGGTTCAAGAATTTGAGCTTGGATAAATTGTTATATTTGGCTTTATCTGATTTTGTTACATGTTTGGGCCTAATGTGCTAAATGTTGCTTTTTACTGCTTTAATATTGGTGAATTGTATACAAATTGTTATGAATCCCTCCTCTCTCTGAGTCTTCTAAATCATGAAGGAGTGTGCACTTCATGTGACTTCTTTTCTGTTAGAGTCAATTTCCAAATTTAGAACGAGATTCGGACAAGTTGCAAAGCCGGTGAAGCTTCTGTATTCCCGGTACGCTGCCCCCCTCGGCTCGAGCTGTCCGCTCGGGTAAGCCAAGTCTAGAACAATAAACCTAGGTTTTAAACCTAGTATAACAAAACCTCATGCCGGATCCCTAGTAGGAACGTTTGTTTGCATCATGTGCAGTTGACTTAGGGGACTCAACACAGGAGTTGGGTCCGTCTAGGACAGGTGTACCCAGAATCAAAGACCATCCTGATGCATATTTTACGTGCTACTTGTGCATTTATTTACTTCGGGTTCGCATGCCGACCGACTTTTGAATGATGGGAGAAAGGTGGAGAAAGAAAATAGCAGTGTAAGGGTTAAGTGAGTTAATCACCTGTTTTGAAAGAAGAAAAAAAAACCCAATGTCCAAATGGTACTGAAACTCTGCCGAATTTTTGAGAAAAATGAAAAAAAAAACAAAGAAGAAAAAGGTTTTGTTTTCAAAAATAGTTGGTTTTGTTTTATTTGCCCGAACTACGCCAGTTTGATTCTCACAGGGTGTGAGATACGTAGGCAACCCCCATCGGGTCCAACTTCCTTTTTGAAAAATAGCGAAAAAAAAGTACAAAAATTTTATTTTTATTATAAATAAGTAAGGTGATGCCATTCTTGTAAAAAATAGCCGAATGTCCCCTAAGGGCGCCGGGAGTTTGTTTTTGCAAGAACAGCCGCCTTTGGTCATTTTTAAATTATTTGGCCGGTTAGCAAACACAGCCTTAAAATCTTCTTCCTCGAGGTGCTGAAAGACCGTATTGGCAAAGCCGGATATTTTTATGAAAATTTTGAAAAAATAGTGATAACTTTTTGAGTAAAAAATGAGTCTTGATTTTTCTCCTGTTAGTTTCCTTTTTGAGCCTGTTGTTTTTATGGTAAAAATTCGGTAGGATGAGTCGTTGTAATCAAAACATTTTATTTTTATTTGAAAATCCCAAAATGTTATTATTTATTTTTATCCCCCAGAACTACGCTTGGTCTGATTCATGCGGGGTCATGATACGTAGGCAATATCCATAGGATTCGACCATAACCAAAAGAAAGAAAAGAAAGAGTGATAAAAAGAGGAAAAGAAGAAAGAGAGGAAAAACAAGAGAGAAAAAGAAAGGCAAAAGAGAGAAAATAAGAAACCGTGAGGAGGAAACAATGGCAAAACAAGAGAGGGAATGGAGAGAATAAAATAAAGGGAAATCAAGCAAAGAAAGGCAAGAATGAAAAAGAAAAAAAGAGAGAAAAAGAGTAGTTGCAAATGGAAAGCCGGGATGACGCAAACAACCGATCAAATGCATAATAGAAACGGTTAACTGCTTAGGTGCATTCATTCCCCCAAATGTGCGGTTGCCTATCTGTTAAGCTTTAGTCACTAACAAGTTTGTTGTTGACAATTCAGTACAGAAAGGTGGTTGGTTTGCGGCTCCCGAAGTAGTAACTCCTCTCCACAACATAAAGTCAAAAGGCAATGGCAGACAATAATAGAACTGAGTTGGTTGATACCGGGGCCCCAAAGCGGTTGGTTGAACAGGAAACTGGTTTGGCTGATGAGGTAGGGATGTTAAGACAACACATGATGGACATGTATCAGGCTTGGATGACTGGGAAGGCACCACCCCCGCCACCACATAGCTTCCTAGATGTTGCCCTTACCCAAGCTCCGGGCACAATGCCAGATGATCCTGCATACTCTCCAGATCCACCAGCTTATCTCCAAACTCATGATGCCCAATATTACCCCTCAAAGGTTGCCCACAAGGTTCCCTACTCATACAAACAGGGCCCGCGGGATGAGCCTCATGTTGAAAATGAAACGTTCACGGGAAGAGAAGGGCGAGATGGGATATTCAGAAGGCTGAAAGGCATAGAACAATCCTTAAAGAACAAGCAAGGAATGGGAGACCAGGGTAACATGGCTTACAAAAAATTGTCTGTGTCCCCTGACGTTCGCCTGCCCGCGGGATTTAAAGTGCCAAAGTTTAACTTGTATGATGGGTGTGGAGATCCGCTAGCCCATCTGAGGGGTTATTGCAGTAAAATGAGAAGTGTTGGAGAGAAAGATGACTTGTTGATGGCATATTTCAATAAGAGCTTGACTGGGGCAGCTTTGGAATGGCATAATCGTCAAGATGTCGGTAAGTGGCCTACATTGGGCGACATGGCTCAAGATTTTGTGCGACACTTTCAGTACAATATAGAGACTGTCCCAGACCGCTCCTCCCTATCACAAATGGAAAAGAAACCCAAGGAAAGTTTTAGGGACTTTTGGCTCAGATGGAATGAACAAGTTGCTCGGGACAGTCCTCCCATTTATAGAAAAGATGTTGCTGAGCCCCGCCAACGACAGGATCCAGTGGGCATTCTTGCTAAACGCTTTCAGCCTCAATATCGACCCCGCGGATATCCTTGTCATCCTCCTCACTGCTACTTCTCTCCACAGAACCCCCAAAATCGTACATCACTTTCCCGATACCCCATCCACAATGCCCCACCATATGCTCCACATCCACGAGGCCTGCAATGGCCCGCACCACGTCCACAAATGTCATACCCACCCCCACAAGCCTACTAAAACCCTCCTGGATCAGGTTTCTGGCCCAATAAAGCATTTAAGAACGAGAGGTTGCCGAGAAAGAAAACATTCACTCCATTGGGAGAGCCATATGCCAGTCTGTTCCATAGGCTAAGACAATTGGACATGTTGAAGCCGATTCAGATAAAAATGCCAAACCCTCTTCCAAAGAAGTTTGATTTTTCTCAAAGGTGCGCATATTGCTCAGATGCCCCAGGGCATGACATAGAGAAGTGTTGGCATCTGAAAGGAGCAAACCAGAAGCTTATTGATGCATGTGACATTACCGTGCAAAATCCAAATGCAGCAAATACTAGCCAAAGTCCATTGCCTGTTCAAAATGAGACGCATATGGAGGACATGATTTGTGTGGAAAAGGAATATAAGAACTATTCTAAGATCCTCGGAGGGCCACCTGCCGCAAAGCTTTCAGCGCTGTCACTCTTGGTTCTGGAAGTTGATCATAAGAACGAGCCGACTAAAGGGACCCAAAAGCAATTTGCTAAGGACAATGAGATGAAGACTTGTGAAGGTTCCAGCAATGTTGATGTTGAACTCAGTGGCTAAGATGCCGTGCTTGGTAATTGGAAAGACGCTCCATCTCTTGGCTAGCTAGAGAGGAGTCTTGGTGATTTATTTTGTTGTCATTTCTGTTGTCCGGGTTATTTTCAGGGTTGTAATCCGGATAATGTCTTGTGATTGAGAGCTTGGCTGTCCCTCTATTAAATTGTTGGGTAAGTATCCGGATATTGTCTTGTGATTCAAACCTTTCTATCCTTTTATTTTGCCTAGTTTGTTTTTTCGTAGTAACTCGTTTAGTGTTGTCTAGGGTTGTTCCAGGGTTGTAACCCTAGTTTAGTTTGCTTCTTTGTTGTTCAAACCCTTTCACTATCTGTCTAATGCAATTTTCTGTTATTTCTAGTCATTTTTGTTTGGTTCTCTTTTCCTTATAG
>NW_017674320.1:90061-101209 GCF_001879085.1 Nicotiana attenuata | reverse complement strand
AAATGCCCTCCAGGCCAACGCTCCGGAATCGAATAATTTTTACATTTTCAGAACCCTCGTACTCTCACGAGTCTAACCATATAAAAATCTCCCAAATCGGAGGTCAAATGCTCCCTCAAAACTCCATAATTTAGCCAATGAAGTTTTACCCAAATTATCCAATTTTGATCCTAAATTCGAATTCCAATGATACATTTAACTATATAATGATGAAATATAACTAGAAGGGATTAAGAAAACGTTACCCAATAGTCTTCTCTTCAAAACCCACTGAAAATCGCCCTTACCCGAGTTCTCAATTGATTTTTGTAACTTATGAACTCAAACCCTCGAAATTTCTATTTCTGCCCAGGGATTTCCGCTTCTGCGGACAAGGGACCGCATCTGCGGTCCCGCTTATGCGGAACAAATGCCGCTTTTACGGCTATTAATTAAAATCCAGGGGTTCCGCTTCTGCGGTCTTAAACTGCACCTGCGGTAGCCGCTTCTGCGAAATACTTACCGCTTCTGCGGTTTCTCACCAATGACCCAGGGCCGCATCTGCGACTTATACCTCGCAGGTGCGTAACCGCTTCTGCGGTCAAACTTCCGCACCTGCGGAAACTGAAGGGAGCCCAAATTCCGCTCCTGCGATGGGATGGCCGCTTATGCGGCTCCGCTTCTACGGTTCCCAAGCCGCAGAAGCGAAAATACCAGAAGAGAGAAAAAAACCAGCTGCTGCAACACTTCAAAAAGTCTTCCGTTAACCACCCGAAATCATCCCGAGGCCCCCAGGACCTCAACTAAAAGCACCAATACCACCTAATACTTTATTCAAACTTGCACCAATCCTTAAAACACCTAAAACAACACCGGAAACCCGATTAAATCAAAGATTCAAGCCTAAGAACTATAAGTTTCCTCCAAATACGCCTTCGATCAAAAACCTAACCAAAACACGTCCGAATGACCTGAAATTTTGCACACACATCCCAAATGACATGACGGAGCTACTGCAACTTTCGGAATTCCAATCCGACCCTCGGATCAAAAACTCACTATCGGACCGGAACTTCAAAAATTCAAACTTCGGCATTTCAAGCCTAAATGAGCTACGAGCCTCCAAAATACATTCCGAACACGCTCCCAACCCCGAAATCACCTAACGGAGCTAACGAAACCATCGGATTCCCATTCCGAGGTCGTCCTCACACTGTTCTGATTACGGATCATTTTTCAACACTAAAGCTCTCATTTAGGGGCTAAGTGTCCCAAAACTCTCCAAAACTTAACACCGAACGTCCCGGCATACCAAAATAGCGGAAATGAACTTAGGGGAAGCAGTACATGGGGAATCGGGGCGTAAATTCCAAAAACGACCGGCCGGGTCGTTATAGAAAGTGAGAGTGTTGTCCAATGGTGCTTTGTATTCAACAAATGAAAAGGCGAATGTGCGGATATGGTTATCAAATCTGGTACAATCAAAAGATGTTACTAATGTTTTCAGTGGTTTGTTTAAATTGTGTGGTTTGCACTTGGCATGTTTTGGAGACTGGAATGACGAAGGCATTTTTTTCTGGTATCTAAACACTTTATCCTTCGTTACCCCTTTGAGCCTCGTTTATTTTCTTTCATACCCCTCTTTTGGAATCAGTAGCAAAGATCATAAACACAAGTGTGAAAGATAAGTATAGGAAAAAGAGAAAAGAAAAGAGTGAAAAGAGAGAGAAAAAAAAAGAGAAGAAAAAAAAGAAGAAAGAAGAGAAGAAAAAGAAAAAGAGAAGAAAAAGAAAGAAAAACAACAAAAACAACAAAACAACAAAAAGTGAGAAGGAAGAAAGAAAAGAAAAGAAGAGAAAAGGGAAGAAAAAGGAAAGAAAAACCACAACAACAAAGTAATTTCTATGACATGAACTACGTTCGACCTGATTCCTTTTAAGGATACGTAGGCAGCCTCACGGTTCGGTCTCACCAAAAGAAAAATCCAAAAGTCCCCAAGTAAGAAACTGGGGCAGAAGTTGTGGTTGTTGTGAGAAATCTGATTCCGAAAGTTGTAATTTTGAACCCGTCTGAATTGTTTTGAGCCTTTTGATACCCTTTCTTTCCAACCCCATCCAAAAGCCCACATTACGGTCCAAAGAAAGACCTTCCGATCAGTCTTCGAGATATGCCAAAGCGAGCAGGTAAACGTGAATCATATCAGGGGCAACACTCCGGTCCAAACGAGGAACATGAAAATGAGAGAGTCTTATTGGTGAAAACCTTCACAGGCACCGTAAGGCGATGAAAGCTGAGAGAAATGAAAAATAAGAGAGGCCTATTGGTGAAAACCTTCACGGGCACCTTGAGGCGACGGTAAGTTGAGAGAAAGAATCAAACGAGAGAGGCTTGATAGTGAAAACCCTCCGGGCACTACAAGTCGAATAAGGGTTGCGAATCCGATTGGATAAGCGGAGCATTGAAGCCCAGTTTCACGGCGAAAAGGTACAACAAGAGCTGAGCATCAGATTTGCTGGACAGAATATCTACAGGTGCATGTCATGGTCATTAGAGTAGGTATCCACATCTGATAGGTTTCTACTTCGTAGTTTTCTTGTTAGAAATCATCTCTTTCCTTTGTCCTTCACTCTGTTCCTTTTGTTTTGTTTACTTCCTCCTCCCGAGTTTGTTTGGTCATAACAAGTGAGAAATGACTTCAAAATCTGTCACCAGCTTTCCAATTGCACAAAACGGGGTCTGACTAGCACATCAAAGTGTCACAAGTCAGGAAAAACAACAAGAGCACTAAGCTGGTAATAATCAACATGCTTTGGGGATCCTTGCGAAATACAAAGGCTTGGTATATCAATTCATGAACAATTCAATAGATGAAAGGTTAAGGTGAAAAGATCGAAGGTATTTTCGGTGGCAATATTGACAAAAATTGTTAACCAGTGACAAGCGAAGTCTTCCAAGCAGAAATCAAAGTTTTCATGGCAAGTGAAGGAGCAATAGACCTCAAGGTCAAGGGGCTAGGGGTTTTAATTTAAGAAAGAACAACATATTGTTGGGAGACGCCAGTTCATGCAGTGCAATAAATAGAGGATATTGGGTCTGAATAGAGAAAAGGTATTTTATGTGATGAGGACAACAGAAAAAGGGGTTAGTCCATAAACAAGCAAGGTCTTCGAGTGGAAATCAGTCACCATGGGAGTGAAGGAGCAATCTCCCTCAAAGTTCAAGGCCACCAAACCAACCACCACATTTTAAACTGACAAGATTTTTCTTTGATTGAAATAGGGGCAGAAAATTTTGTTTGTTTCGAAGAAACTCCCCATAGGGGAAAGAGCAAGCACCAGACAGGTATGATCGTAAATTTTCAGGACCCTCCTGGAAAATGGGACTTAGTTTAAATTTCAAAACAATCATGAGTATCATAATTTAGCATAAATGTACCCCAAAGGAATATAAGTCGGTTTCAAAGTTTGCATGTTTAAGATAGGATTCAATTAGGAGTTTTCAGGACCCTCCTGGATAATGGGACGTAGTTTTAAGGTGTGTTTAGATAACAAGATATAGTGGAAGTCGTACCTTCAGTAGATATAACTTAGGTTAAAACTGTCTTTAAATTAGAAGTTGTCAGGACCCTCCTGGATAATGGGGAGTAGTTTAAGACCTTTTAGACAACAAATGTAGTGGGAGTAATGCCTTTAGAGGATACAACTTAGGTTCATAATTATTAGAAGTTGTCAGGACCTCCCTGGATAATAGGACTTAGCTTTCAAATTCTTAGAATAATTCAGTTTAACACTCACCCATGTGCCCAGCTACCAAACTGGGGCAGAAAAGTTTCTTTGTTTTTGTCTATTTTTGTTGAAATCAGGTACCCATTCGGAGAACAGAGGCATACATTTCAAGTTTGGAAGTCGGGAGCCCGCCCGTATAACAGTGGAATACATTCAAGTTTGGAAGTCGGGAGCCCGCCCGTATTACAGAAGAATACATTCAAGTTTGGAAGTCGGGAGCCCGCCCGTATAACAGAGGAATACATTCAAGTTTGGAAGTCGGGAGCCCGCCCGTATAACAGAGGAATACATTTCAAGTTTTGAAGTCAGGAGCCCGCCTGGATAGCAGAGGAATACATTCAAGTTTTGAAGTCAGGAGCCCGCCTGGATAGCAGAGGAATACATTNTAGGGTATTTATAGTTGAAAGTAGGTGGTAAAAATAAGGTAAAAAATCAACAGAAATATGTAAATTTAGAACTCGGAATCAATTGATTGAAGAATCAAGGAAGTACTCCCAATAATTAAGGGAATCAAAATCAAACGAAAAGATTCAGCACCATACAAGGCAAGTAGAAAAATCAGGGCAGGGTTAAATAAGGAATGAGTCAAGGTTCAGTATGCATATAGTAACCAATTAAGACCAAATTCAGGAAAATTACAATTAAGGAACGGCTAGGTAGAATAGAATACCATAGCAAATAAGGTAACAAAGATCAGTTAATTTAAAACAGGCGAATAGAATGCTAGGGTTTTGAAGGAAAGTTTTTGAATTACCAATCAATCAAAGAAAATCAGAATCAATCATGCGAAGTCATGATTCTGCATTCTCAACGTATAAATAGAGGTGGATGAACAAGAGTAACAAAAAAAATCAGCCATATAGACATAAGGGGGACAAAAGATGAACAAACACAACCATCCAGAGATAGTGGAAATAGGTTAGGATTCAACAAGGCATATTCGAAGCATGGTGACCATCACACAATAACAAGAATCAAGTAAATAGGCTAGCAGACAGACCCAAAGTAAGGAAAATCAGGCTATCACACATAATCAAACGAAGAAACATGCTAACACATAGAGACAAGGCAAAGGAAATTAGGCTAACACATATAATCGAAGCAAAGAAGCATGCTAACACACATAATCAAACGAAGAAACATTTTTTTAGAAATTAGGGTTTTTAGCAGAGTCAAACTAAAGAACAGTAAGAGCATAGAAATCGGTCAGAATAAACAAGGAAAAGGTTTTAATCATAAAGAAAATTGGTCGAAATATGCGTAAAAGAAATCCAAGAAACCCTAAATTTTCAAAGAAAGTAAAAATGGTTCAAAGTAGAGAATCTTTCAGAAGAAACTCGAGAATAAGCAGAACATAGAAAAATATGAAAATAGCATGAAAATAACACTGTTTTGAGAGATTCAGGAGAGGGTTAGGGTTTCAAAAAGGGGGGAACCCTAATAGAAGTGGAGAGAACCTGTTAACACTTCAGAGATCGTGACATATAGGGTGTGATTTCGCCTGAAATCACACCGGAGAACTCACAGGTAGCATAACCAGGAACCCTAGGTCTGAATCACCAAGGTCCATAGACCTTGCAGGTCCTAGAGATGTTGAACAGGACAACGAGAGGCCCATCGGAGCCTTGGGGTTGAAGGGAGATGGTCGGAGAGGCGGTGGAGATCATCGGAGAAGAGAGAACCAGAAGGTTCTAGAGGGAAGGGAGAGGAAGAGACGATATAGAGAGAGAGACAGTCTCAGAGAGAATGAGGGGTCTGGGGGGGAGTGGGTAATTGAATTTAATTAAGGGAATTAGATCTGGACCGTTGATCTCATTTGATCAATGGCTCAGATTAAAAAAGGGTTGGACCGGGTTATATTAGGGATTGGGCTGGGTTAGTTTAATTAGGATATTGGGCCATTTGAATTTGATAGTGGGTGTTGCCAATTTGGCTAGAATTGAAATAATAAAGGGTTGTTTGCTAAATAGCCAATTTTCCCCTTTTATCATTTTATAAAATAGTAAAAATGATTTAAAGAAATAAAAATTAAAGGTACTGGACTAATTAATAACATATAAATATTAATGTAAAAATACTAAAAGTGATTTTATAATTGTAAAATGCTGTTAATAGGCCATAATTGCAATTACATGCAATTTAGCTTAAAAAAATACCAAACAAATGTATAAAAATATGCAAAAATTACCTTAGTTATATCTTAGTGTAAATATGAGAATGAAAATAAATTATTCACCAAAAAAAAGCTAGTTTGGGAATAATTATTGAATATTGTAGTATTAAAATAGATAATAAATTGATTTAAAAAATCTTTAAAAATAAAGGAAAAATACCAAAACTTTTGGGCATGCTTATATATGCATGTACATGCTATTTTGAGAATATTTTGAGTATAAAAAATATGTAGGAAAAAATTGGGTATCAACAATGGAAACGAAAGATAATCAAATAAATTAACACCAACACAGCCGGAACACAGACAAGTAAAAATGTACTCAAACAAGGAAGGCGATGTCAGCTCAATAAATCATATTATTTTTGGTGCACAATTCCAGCCATCTCAAACTCAATGTCTCATATCATAACCTCAATTACCAAACATTTTTTCGCACACCCGGCACCTTGTAACCACATATTTCTATCTCTCTTTGCACAATAACGTTCTCATGTTACTCAGTACATAGGGTCCATAACCAATGCAATTAAGATGTTCAAGGAGTCTCATTTACATAACATAAAAAAGAGTACAACTTCTAAACCAATTAGGAACTCAGCAAGAAAAGATGAAGTTAATTTTTTTTGAAATCATTTGAATAAAGAAAATACCATTTTCAATTAAAATACAACATCGAATGAATTATTACCTTTAACATGAGATTTAATAAATTAACTTAGTAGAAATTCCTTTTTTAAGTAAAATACAACCTCAGACGGTTTAAGGGAATTTAATTGAGTAACTAATTGAATTAAAAATGAAACAATTATTGAATTTTGAAGTATTGAAATATACATATAAATATGGCGAAGTATTGAAAACACTATGGGGTTCCATCACAAAGGATCGCAGCAGTAAAGGAATCTGAACAGTTAAAACACTTGAATTGATAACAACAAATAAGCATAGCAAACAGAAAGTGCACGGCATCACCCTTCGTGCTTTTACCTCACATAATCATGGCACGGCATTATCCTTCGTGCATTATCACTCATATCATGGCACGGCATCACCCTTCATGCTTTTACCTCACATAATCATGGCACGACATTATCCTTCGTGCATTATCACTCATATCATGGAACGACATCACCCTTCGTGCTTTTATATTTACGATATCGGCACGGCATTACCCTTCGTGCTTTACACTCACTCACAAATATCACGCACGGCATCACCTTTCGGGATTTTGCACTCTTTCTTACCCAAGCAACAATCACAAAGCAATTCGGGCAAAGGAATCAATAAAATCACAATAGATTCCCGGCAAGGGAACAATAGTATAATAACAACATCCCGGCAAGGGAAGCAATATCATAAGCAATAACATCCCGGCAAAGGAAGCAATATCATAAACAATACATCCCGGCAAGGGAATCAACAATAACCAATCTCGTCCCAACAATTAACACAATAAATCCCCACTTGAGTTATTACTCAACAACGGTCAAATATAGGGGTACTACCATAAGCTTGGTCCAACATGAATACTCATCAAGTCAAGCATGGATAGTACATAATAAGGATCACGAAAAGAAAACCAAGAAGCACACTAAACTTATCAAAGCAACAAGACATAATAAGCACGTAATAATTACACCGGTAACCATAACAAATGCACATGTAACATATTTGCACGAAGTCATAGGGGAACTCACAACCAAGAAGTATCAAAACAATAAGGAAGGCAATCACTTCAATTAAGGCAATTAGGGGCCAAGTAACACGTAAGAATTAGAGGAAAACTAGCAACATCATATGGAGCATATAGAGGCAATTTAAGTAATTAGGAAACTCAAGCATGACGGAATACTTTGAACATAATGAACATCAGGACCTAAGAACCCTAGAGGCAAATTTACCACAAATAAGTCCGAGCACACACTCGTAACCTCGCGTGCACGAACTACAATTAGCATAGAAGACTCAAACCCTAAGGGGAAGTCCCCCACACAAGGTTAGGCAAGATACTTACCTCAATCCGGCCAATTCAATACTCAATTTAGTTTTTCCTGTATCAATTCATGAACGCTCGGCTCAATCGAGCCAAAAACGACTTGAATACATCTAACAATGCAAGAGAAAACAATTTCAACTAACAAAACTATGATTCTTATACAATTTACAAAAAAAAAGTCAACAAAAGTCAACGCCCCGGGCCCGCACCTCGCAACCTGACAAAATTTACAAAAACCGAATGCCCATTCCGATACGAGTTCACCCATACAAAAATTATCCAATTCCGATTCCATTTAGTCCTTCAAATCATCATTTTACATTTTTGAAAGATTTCACAATTTTTCCCAAATTCCATCCCAAATCACGAATCAAATGATGAATTAAATGATAGATTCGTGTATTTTAGCCAAATCCGACTTAGAATCACTTACCTCGATGAACTTCTTGAAAAACCTTCGAAAAATCGCCAAGATCCGAGCTCTCTAGGTAAAAATATGAAATAAAACCATAAATCTCGTATTTAAAGTGTACCTCCCAGATTTCCATCACCGCTGATCGCGGAAAAACCACCGCTGACCGCGGTAAATCCACCGCTACAGCAAAAAATGTTGACTGCAGTGACATGAATCCTATTAATGAAGCTTCACTGATTCTTCTTCTTCTTTGGGCATCTTCTGAAATTCAACTCAAATCTACCTCAAATCTGCTCCAAATCACTTCAAATTTGAGTTTTGAACTTCCCTTGACGATCCCAATCAATTGGGCCAACATCCAATCCAAACAACTAACAAAATCGAAAAATTCAATTTCTGAAATTCAACTCAAATCTACCTCAAATCTGCTCCAAATCACTTCAAATTTGAGTTTTGAACTTCCCTTGACGATCCCAATCAATTGGGCCAACACCCAATCCAAACAACTAACAAAATCAAAAAATTCAATTTCTGAAATTGAAGCTTCGAATGACCTTTAATGGCGATTCCAAAAATAATAATTCTCTTAAGTGGTATTTTTTCTTCTCATCTTAATAGTGATTATCAACTTTGAATCTGGAAGGAGAATTGAAGAATATATATAATGATAGAGAAACTTTGGGGTGCAAAGTCGTGAAAGAGGAAGAAGAAGAACGAAGAAAAGAAAAAAATAGGGTGGGCTAACTGGTGAAAAATAATTTTCAGATTATGTATAACCTGGGCCATATCAGGTAAGAGCTTCAAACATGGGCCATTTTTTGATGGACTGTTGGGCCAAGTGACAAGGAGCGTAATTCCCCCATCAAAGTATGACAACTGCCAGAAAGTATTCAAAGAGTTGTGAGCCTTGATAGGTACGGGAAAGAATACCATAAAATAAGAAAGAGACGGTTACTCGTATCTCTTGGTAATTTGAAGAGACACCGGAAGAATGAACCTAGTTAGCAAAAAAGTACAGATACGTATTATCTGCAATTAATGAGCATCAATGAGAGGAAGCGTTATAGAATCTTCATGAAACAGTTACTATTATTAGTTATAACGTTACATTGATGTCATTAATTGCTCATAATGGCTCTATTATGAGGAGAAAGAAATGTAGTACTTAGAAATAGCTATAAAAGGAGAGAAATAACATTTGTATGGGACACACTGATTATTGCTGAAATATACTTATTTACATTGCATAAAATCTGCTTATTCTATTATTCTCTCAATCTCAATTTTTCTTTTCTTGTTACACAATTATTTCTTTATTCGATTATCAGTAACCCGAGTTCTTCTAAAAATTACGCTTTGACCAAAATTCCTATTTCTGGTTAAACAGTTATATGATCAGCTCCCTTCTTATTGACAGGTCGGAGAGGAGTGAAAAGGACGAGGGCTCCTGCTCTCGCATTCCGTTAACCGGCTCCCCCCGCCCGGCCCGTTCCAAGAGTTACTGCAGGCAGGGGCGTAGAGAGCCTGGTCGCTCATCGGACCGCGCCAGCGACCGAGACCGTACGCTTGGAGGTCGCTCCTCAACCGGAGACTTCGGTCTCCACAATCCGTTCAGCGGGCGAATCTTCATGCGTCAGTAGCGGAGAGGCCCTGTCGAAGAGGCAAAGGGTATTGTTGGAAGGGGCTTCTTTAGTCGATACGCCCTCGAGGGGCGACCTTGTTTCGACGTCACCCGAGACCGGCGGTGGTGCCAGCCTGGATTCGGTGGCGATGCCCGTTGCGAGCATTCAAGAGGCTATTGTGACGTAGGGATAGAGTTCCGAGGCTGCTGTTGTTGTTCCGAGCGGGCCATCATCATCTCGGCCGAACCGCACCCCTTCTACGGCCAATAAGAGGGGAAAGGGCATCATGGTTGAGGATTATGAATCCGAATCCGACATTGACCCTGAGGACATAAGGATGTTCGAGGAGGGCTTTACCCGAACTGGACATAAGGATGTTCCGAGGCTGAAAGTGGATCTCTTCGGGAGGTCAGCGATTCTGGGTTGTCACGCGGTGTGGCCACGATGGCCTTAAGGGTGAGTTTCCCTTTGTTTTCTTCGCTTTGTGACCTTTGTCTTTACACTGACTTTTTCACTCCTCTCTCTTTTTTTAGACTTACATGCTGGAGATCGAGAGTGCTCTTAGGGTTGAGACGCAGGCCGAGATTTTTCTAAAAATGGCCGAGAAGTACCGGCGGTATCGCAACAGGTGCCGTGAGTTGCACGAGCAGCTTAGAGTCGGCGCTAGTACCCAGTCCATCAGGGAGGAGTTGGAGAAAAAATATGAGGAGCTGATGCGGTCTATCCGCAGATGCAGGGAGCTTGAGGAGCTGATTCATTCCAAAGACGAGGAGCTCGAGGTGGGCAAAGGGGTTGCCGCGGAGTGTGAGGACCTTCAGGCAAAGGTGCTATCTTTACGAGCTGAACTTGAGCAAAATGCTACTAAAGTCGACGCTCTGAGTGCAGAATGGTCGGAGAAGGTGGCCGAGCTAGAAAAGAAAGATGCCGAGATGGAGAGAGTCGAGGATGCTCGAGTGTCGGCTTTGGCGAGGGCGGCGGCGCTGGAAGACACTATCCGTGTCCTCAAGTCTTAGCAGGAATTTGAGAGGGCGACGGCCACGCTGAGGGAGTCGTGGCTCGAGGAGCGTATCGGTGAAATTGACCGGGAAGCTTCGAGTCTGGGAGATCGAGTCACGATTCTTGAGGCTGAGAAGGCGCAACTGTTGGCGCAAGCTGAATCTGCTTCTACCACTATC
>NW_017674320.1:12600-90041 GCF_001879085.1 Nicotiana attenuata | reverse complement strand
GAACGCTAGACTCTGCTTCTACCATACCTCCCCCCCCCCACCCCCCCCCCCCCGCCTTGTATGAGCTATGGGTCCATGCCGAGGCCCAACGAGATGGTGAGGCTATGACAGTCGGGAAGTGATACTTTGGCCGGTTTTAGATCTAGAGGGAACTAAAATTTTGGTTAAGAAATTCCCACAGACGGCGCCAAATTGTTTGACCAAAAAGCACTAAACTTTTCTTTAAACTAATTAATAAGAATATAGAGGATAAACCTTAGCCAAGGATAATTAACTCTAGATTAATCATCAACACGCATTGAATAGGAGAATAATATATAGTCAAGCTTATGAACTTTCAGGACTTATAAAAGATATCAAATATGAATAACATGCTTACATTTATGATGTATTGTCCCGTAATGTAAAAATAAGGGAGGAACAGGGGGAATGCCATCAATAGTTGTAAAAGATATCAGATACGAATAACATGCTTACATTCATGATGTATTATCCCGTAGTATAAAAATAAGGAAGGAACAGGGGGAATGCCATTAATAGTTGTAGGATCCATCTTTATTGATTCAAAAAAGATGATTACAGAGGTTTGTCGCCTAGATCTGCAACTTTTCTTGGTTTTCCCCTCTAGGGTTCTCTGGTTCTTCTGCCCTTTTCTTTTGTAGGAGAGGGATCCTCTTTTCTGTCTTCTTTCCTCCTATATATATCATCTGTATTCCCTTTTGCCCAGTGATCTTTAACCGGAAGACTTCTCTCTCTTCACCTCGCTTTGTGTCGCTCCCCTAAGTATCACGACATTTACTTTGCCGTACAAGCTTTTTGATGGCTCGATCTTGGCAGTGGCCGAGATACTCGTTGTTATCACGTCTTGTGGGTACGACCATATCTTAGTCGACCTCTCCCTTTAGTGCTAATCCATGTGGTCAGATTTTGACTCATACAGGTAGGTGGGAATTACAAAAACTTCAAAAAAAATACTATATATATATATATATATATATATATATATATATAGAGAGAGAGAGAGAGAGAGAGAGAAAGAGGGAGAGTGAGAGAGAGAGAGAGGCCTGCAATCTTGCCACACCACTTTTCAAAGTTCGAGAGTAATATCCTTCTGGTATTTGTATATTTGTTCAGCTCCGTGTCTTTACTATCTCTAAAAAGGAGAATATATGACAAGTCCAAAGAATATGAAAGGGAAAAGGTTCGAATTTGTCCCTCTACTATTGTATATTGTTGACATTTATCCCCCGTTATACTTTTCGTCCGTTTCAGCCCCTTCCGTTAACAAACTTTTCAGATTCGCCCTTAACCCTAACAGCCCTATACTGTGGCAGCTGACCTCTCCAATTTTTTCCATGTCAGCTACCAAGTCAGATGCCACGTAATCAAAACCAGTTAACCCCATCCTTACCCCCACGCTCCCCCCCCCCCCCCCCAAAAAAAAAAAAGAATACCTCCCCACCCCACGACTAACCTCAACTTCTTCCCCGTATTTCAGGAGGCCATTGCCACTTTTCATACATAAATATGCCATCTTTAATCCCCAAACGCTGAAGATAATTGCTTAATTATATCCCTTTTTTTTTATCTTTTATTGTTTGAATTTCTTTCAATTTGCTCCTTCGGGTTTCAGCTTCTGCCAGAAAAATGGATGGATTAACTCTCCAAAAAAAAGCAGCATTGTAGACTCATTTTTACGGAACTATAAGCTCGGAAAAACTCTTCCATTGGATCGTTTGGCAAAGTTAAAATAGCCGAACATACCTTAACAGGGCACACAGTTGTCAAAATTCTTAATCATCGAACAAAAAAAGCCTTCAATATCTGATGAAGAACATAACAGACCCATTTGGGTATACTTCAAGCCTGAAATCGCCAGCTAACAATTCCGCTCAAACTTCAACAAATCACAATACCCATTTTATGATCTCAAGCTTTCTTTAAAAATCCTTCGATGGTGCCATCAAAAAGTAATCAAGCAAGATATGAGAAGGAACATTTTTTATGATAGAAAGTGGGTATTTGCCAACAAAATCTACATGGATCCATTGAGTAAGCTAACGTAGTGATACTTTGACGGCTGTTAATTTCATCGCCTATTTTTGTCTGTGTGAGTTAGTTGATTTGAAATTCTTACCGGAATTGGGCAAAAGGAAGCGCAGGTGATAGTGGACGGTTGTTAATCTCATCGGAACAGGGAATCTCTTTAATTCTATTGATTCAGTAAATTTATGCAATAAATAAGATATTGCAAAAAAGAGGTGACATGGATTCCAAATTATTTGATGGATCGAGTGCCACGGTGGATATCCGTTAGGGTTAGGGGTATGTTTGTTTACTATCTTAACGGTGTAGTTAAATTTAGACGGAAAGTATAACGTAGGATAACTCTCAACTATTTACCATAGTACATGGGTAAATTCAGACATTTTCCCAATATGAAATATGTTAAGCCAAAATGGATTGGTCGTACAAAAGTAAAGAAAGTATAGCTGGCAAGAATAAGGTTTCTATTCAACCTTTTGTGTTTGGTTTTGTTCAATATTTTCTGCACTTAGTTTTATGCTCAAAATATAAATTAAGAAGAAATACTGGCCACTTTAATCACATGACTTGCACCTTACCAGAATAGGTGATCAGTAATTACGATTTGACATCACTTCTTACAATAAAGTCGAAAACGCCAGTCTAAGCGAACAAATGACAGGCTACATAAATCATGACAGAGGACAAAATAGACCAAAGTACGTACGGCGTAAAACCTTTTATCCAAACCCAAAGTTCTTTGAATCCGTATTTGATGCCTTTACGCCAAGTCGCCAATAAACCAACCTATTGGTAGCCGTTACCAGTTAAGTAAGATAGAGAAAGATAAGTTTTCTTTTATCCAAACCCAAAGTTCTTTGAATCCGTATTTGATGCCTTTACGCCAAGTCGCCAATAAACCAACCTATTGGTAGCCGTTACCAGTTAAGTAAGATAGAGAAAGATAAGTTTTCTTGTCTACTGTTACTACTTACAAAAGAAACTACTATAAGCCATCAATTTATCACAAATTTAATTTTTGATACTATGATTTATTGAACATTACCTCAAACCTTTTGAGCTGAAAGCAACGGCTTTGGATTAGAATTTTCTATTGGTAGCTTTTAATAGTTACTACTACTACTACTACTACTTATTTCTAATACTTCATATAGTGTCTACTACTTGGACTGTCACCAGAGTAGAAGGGGCAAACTTTGATATACTCTCAAGTAATGTTTACAAAAATAGTTGAAATCCAACTAATCTTTTCCCCTTTAAGTACACACTTCTGCCTCGCAAGTACTTCCAATCAAAATATAAGCGTGAAAACTCTGTTGTTCCTCAGAAGATGAGAACTCCAAAAATTAATAACAAGCAATTCTTTGTTCTTATTTATCATTTTTTGCCCTACCCATCAAAAATTTGAATATTCCCAATTATGAATCACGTCTGGTTCCCACCAGCAGGGTCGAAACCACTACACGTACTAAAGCATCAAAAACAAAATTTCACTTGAATTTTTCCATTTCTAGAACTGAAGAAATAATAACCTACACCTTGTGGACTCACTTTGCCAAAGCCTATCCTGATAAACCTTTGCGTAAAGGACGGAACATGAGACCCCTTTCGCTGAAAAAAGGAGCTCATCAATTAATCACCTCTATGTTGCTATTCCTACTCAAGAGAGTCAAGACATACTATTCAGAGTGTAGTTGCACACTACTGGACTTCGGCCTCTGCATGTCTTAGCCTCCTTCAAATGCTTAGTATCCATAACCTATTTAATATCAAAATAAAAGAATTGATTAGTTCAAAAAGCTCATTCGGGTGCATTTTAGATGCATATCACTGATGATAAGCACCTGAATTGTCCATTGGGTTTCCAGCAACCACAGGTTCAGGCTCCTTGTTCTCAGTAACTACAGCATCTGATGTCAGAAAGGTCCTTGCTACAGAAGCTGCATGCTCCAAGCAACATCTTACCACCTAATTTCAAAAAATGAGGAAATAAGTAGATATTTGAATTCCGAGAAACTCAGGAGGAAACGTGGCCGTGACTGGCCCTGTATCAACACTCATTACTCTTTTGTAAGTCCAAAATGTTAGGAATTAAAAAACGAAACTTGCGCTCATTCAGACAGGTTGTTACAGAAACACACTGTTAATACGAGAAAGATTCCATAAGTATTTGCGAACAGAAAAAAATAAAAGAGAGGAGAAAATCAGATATGTATAGTTTAAACGTGACAGATATTGCTTTTGACTACAAGGAGGGCCATCATTTAAGTTCATCAAGTAGATATCATAAGAAGTAACACTGGATAAGTAATTCATGGGGGTTAAATTTCTGCACTGCTTGTACATATAGTTGAAATTATCTACATGTCTCTCAGCATGTTGTTTCTCTTTAGGATAGGTTTCACGATGTTATGCTAGAATAAAAAGACTTTGAGATACTTACTTTTGTAGGATCAATTATACCAGCAGCCATTAAATCTTCATATTTTCCAGTGGCCGCATTATAACCATACTTCGGATTGTCATTGGACAACACCTGAAGAAAGATCATAAAACCAGTCAACAAATCATTGATACTCTCCCACAATGTGACACAAACAGTCAACCTATTTCAACCTTATTTACCTTCTCAATCACAACACTTCCATTGACACCAGCATTCTTGGCTATTAACTTCATAGGGTACCTCAAAGCTCTCTTGACAATATCAGCTCCAATCTGCAGTGTTTTTATGAAAACTGAATTAGTGTCATCTGCCTACAGAAGCCTTAACATGAACAGACAAAGCTTATGGTACACGGGATCTTCCTCAACGAATTAAGAAGTTACATTACCTTTTGTTCATCATCATCAAGAGTTGCTTTAATGTCTTCAACTTTGGCAGCAAGCCGCAACAAGGTGCATCCACCGCCGACAACAATGCCTTCCTCAACGGCTGCCTTTAGTTACCAAAGAGCAATATCATTACCCCAGTAAGATTATACTTGTTGAGAGTCTCAAATTAATAGAGATGCGATAACTGCATCGCCACTAAAACAAACCTTTGTCGCATTGAGAGCATCCTCTACTCTCAATTTCTTTTCTTTGAGTTCCGTTTCAGTTTGTGCACCAACCTGGAATTAAGAACCCCAGATCAGAGCAAGAACAATTATACTTGGCATATGACACCCAAAAAGACAAAATGAACCTAAATAACTGAATCATCAAGTAACCTGAATTACGGCAACGCCCCCTGATAGTTTTGCAATTCTCTCATTAAGTTTTTCCTTCTCGTAATCCTGTTCAGTTGCCTGCATGACAATCCAATATGGTAGAATCGTGAGTAGTGCAACCTATTGATCCACATCCGAAATATCTATAAAACAAAGTTGCACCTCAACAATTCTTTTAATTTGGGCAATTCTTTTGTTTACTGCTTCCTGGGTACTACCATCACCAACAATTGTTGTTGAATCTTTTGACAACACCACCTTTCCAGCATGCCCTAAGACCTCGCTTCCAGCCCTGTCCAGGGATAAACCAACCTCCTCTCTGATGACAGTACCTGAGTGCACGTTGCAAAAACATACTTGACAAGTAAACACAACTTTCATTGAACACTACAATCACTTAATTGTCGACAGACCTCCAGTAAGGATAGCAATGTCGTCAAGATATTGGCTTTTTCGCTCCCCAAAACCAGGGGCTTTGAGTGCAGCAATTTTCAGCGCTCCTCTAAGTTTGTTCACAACCAGAGTGGCTAGAGCTTCCTGCTCAATGTCTTCAGCAATTATCAATATTGGGTATCCACCCCTGATTGCTTCTTCCAAAACATTAACCAAGTCCCTTGCATTTGTTATCTTCTTGTCTACCAGAAGCAGCTGAAAAATTAAAAAAAATATTTATCCATAACCCATTCTTTAGCACATCCAGGAAATAGTATTCGAAGATAACATGCAAAAAGAAATGTCATGGCTAATCATACCTTGCAGTTTTCATATTCAGCTACCATCTTCTCATTGTCTGTAACAAAGTATGGGGAGATATAGCCACGGTCAAATTGCATGCCTTCCACAACATACAAGCTGTTCTCAGAACCTCTCCCTTCCTCAAGAGTCACTACACCTTTCCTACCCACTTTACCCATTGCTTCTGCTATCATATTTCCAACTTCATAGTTGTTTCCTGCACTAACTGCAGCTACATCCGCTAGTTCACTGTCCTCAACCTAAACAATTATCAAGAAGGAATAAGAGCACAACTTTAGAAAGAATAGTTGTTTCAAAACCAAGTTTAGTGAAGCAGTTATACTCAAGTCATCAATGAACTTTAACATAGATTTGCATAATTTTCACCTCTTTAGACATCTTTTTCAGCTCAGCGACCAGGGCTTTAGTGGTCCTCTCAATGCCCCTGGTAATCTGAATAGGGTTTGCACCAGCTGCGACCACCTGAATAACCAGCATTAAGGAAGCTACATCAATCATAACACCATCATATCCTCGAAATAGCTTGCAAAATGAAAGCAACTTCTTACAAACCTTAACACCTTCAGCTATGAGCCCCTGTGCCAAAACAACAGATGTAGTTGTGCCATCCCCAGCCAAGTCATTTGTCTTTGAAGCAGCTTGTCTCACCAAACTTGCACCAATATTCTCAACAGGGTCTTCCAGTTCAACCTGTAGAGCAATCCAGAGTATACATAACAACACATTTATCCCCACATAGTTAAAACATAGTAACTGGGCTGCATACTGCACTTCAAGTGTAATGAAATAACTAATGGAGTACAAAATCTTTTAAAAATAGTTTTATGAGTAATATGCAGAAAAATCACAAAGCAAGAGCAATTTTAGCGTTTATCGCGGTAAATACATCATAAGGTCACAACACATGCACATCTTTTGACAGTTGAATACCAGAAGAAAATCAGATAGGGGGTTTGGGAGGTTTACCTCTCTAGCTACAGTAACACCATCATTTACAATTTTGGGAGAGCCATACTTGCTCTCAAGAACTACATTTCTTCCTTTTGGACCAAGAGTAACACCTACTAAATTTGCAAGCTTGTCAACACCTGCCTGAATTGGAAGGCCACATAATAACAAGAATTAATGGGGGTAGACAAGAGGGTGTCCATCCAAGATAAATGAGTTAAAATTTCCTATCAAGCTTACTTGCAGCTTCCTAATGGCATCACCATCCTGATTGAAGTGTAACTTCTTGGTCGCAGCCTGAATCTTGAAATCATATCTTTTCTTTAAAACTGTATTCTTTCTCCTGCCCCCTAATGAACTCGAAGAAATTGCAGAGAATGAAGATAAAGTTTCAGAAGAATTTATGAGTTTCTTATCCACTGCTTGGCTGGTGGAAGCAATCGAACAAACTGAAGTGAAGGTCGCAGCCATACTCAACAGAAAAGGTCTGCAGCATAGGGCACCATTGCCAAACAAAAGGTATTAAAAACTGTCCATTATGTAAAAAAGAATACGCACGCACAGAGAGTAAAATTAAATATATGAACGCTGAAACGCAAGCGCATTCTTGAATTAGGATGCAGGTACTATTGATGCTGTGACTTCATATACCGGTGGGTCATATTTCGCATGCTTAACAACTAGGAATTGGTTGAAAGAAGTTCATAGAATACGAAAGCATAAAGGGATCTAATCATACAGGCATCAACTCAAAAATCTAAAGAAAGCAAAAACTTCAATCTATACTCTTTTGGAGAGCCTTTGGTAACAGGGGCGGAGCAAGCTCTTCCGTTATGGGTTTGGCCGAACTCAGTAGCTTTGGTCCAAACGCTGTATTTGTCTTAAGAAATTTATTGAATCTGAACAAATTCTAAATTTAGAATCCAGTAACTTAAAATAACTAGAATACCCAACTGAAGAGATAGCTCCATCCCTTTTTGGTAGAAAGAGAAGTTCAAGAAAAACTTGTGCAGCAAAACTTTAGACGACTATAGCATAAGCCCATAATCTTTAAGAAAATTACCAAAAGAAAAATTCAACAAATGATGTGCATATGCCTCATCCATCTGGATGGTCAATCCAAGAGCAATATTTTCAAGGTAACACATAAAATAATCATTACATGTTCTATTAAGTGTTCTACTTCAAGGAGACAGCAAATATATATAAGGAGAGCTAACGAACTAAAGTCGCAGACATTTTAAATCCTCCCTGTTATCAGACAGTCTTTCTGTTCCTAGAACCTATTATTAATAGGATTACACACTAGAAAAAGAATTGCCAATCTGTACTTTTCCAGTATTAGTTTATGAAGTGCTTTGTGATTACGTCATTGCGAGTTGGAATCATGCTAAAACAATGGCCTTATCTTAAAGGATAAATTATTGATTATTAAACTAAAACAAGCCCAATAAAGGGTAATGGATACTAGTTGCGATTGACACGCAGCTATTGTTGTTTGAAATTGCTCCATGGAATTACTAGTAAGAAGAGCCGAATTAATTTGGAAACTGCAATGCAACTAGCTTCAAAGTTTAAACAAACTAATTGTGTCTAAATATCAAAAAATTTAAACTTTCGTTTTATGACATTAGCAACAGTTAAGCCACAGAGATTAAGTCCAAAATAAGCAATCTTTAACCAATAGAGGATAAAGCTATTCAGTTGCAGACTCACAGTTTCAAACAGAAAGGAATGCATTATTCTCAGTCAGATAAAATCACAGATTAGGATTACAAAAAGGCAACAGAATGAAGACTGAGGAAGAGTACCTGAGCTAGCTCGTAAAATTGGTGAATGTGGAAATGAAAGACTAGGGTTTTCTAGAGCAGTGAAATGGAGAAGATAAGGCTTCGTCCACTGGAAGCTCCACGTGAGAAGGAATTTTCTAGAATTCCAATAATTTTGGCAGAAGCAGGGGTTGGTGTTATACGGTGAATTTTAAGTTTAAAAAGAAACTTCCTGAAAGTTGCATCTTAACCTTGTAGTTATCGAGATTTGCACATTGCCCCTTTTACTTCTTTAAATCTTTCCCACCCGTTTACAATCTAACTCAACTCGAGAATATTTAACCAAATGGACCTCGTAAGTTTTTTTTTTTTTTTATGTTTTCTCTTAAGTATGAAATTAAGAAAATGATCTTATCGACTATGAAGAAGGTTGATTAGTAATCAGGAGTTAATAAATTTTTTGATGGAAGTTGATTAGCTACCATGAGTTAATGAACGATCAAAGAAGATCCGTGATTGATTATTGATGATAGGATAATTTGATGTCCAAAGAAAAATAACTAAAATTAGATAATCTTGATCCTCTTCTGAATCTTTTCATTTTGCTTCCAATTAGAGGGAATTTTTTTTTTTAAGCAACCATCATCTTAACTATTCAAATCAAAATTTAAAACATCTACAATAAGGGATGGAGGGCTAGCATTCCATTTCTCCGAGCCTTACATAGAATCAACCATTCCGCTAGTGCACGAGCAACTTGATTCGCAAACCTTCGAACAACAGACAAAGACAAAAACTAAAAACTTTTTAAGAGGAAATATTTAGTTCCAATTACAAAAAAAAAAAAAAAAAATCTCGCTTTTTTAAAAATAAGTGAGTTAAGTTGATGGTGATCAAAAAGAACCACTCAACTCAATAAAATAGAAATCACCTAAATGCAACTTAGAAAAATTACTAAATAGATATATAAATTCCCATCAAGTACGAGGGATGTCCATACAAAATAAATTCAAATGAGCCATAAATCCAGTCTGAAAAAATGGAACAACAGATTCTAGAACCTAAAGCACAAGAATGCTTGAAATAATTAGCTAAATACCCTAAATATTCTTAGTAGAATATTAGACTAAATCTTCTAAACAAAGACAATAACAGCAACCAAAAGCGGCACTGAAATGAATGTCAGCGGAACTGAAGAAATAAGAGCTGAGCTTGAAAGCGGCGATGGTGCCGGCGCCAGTGAAATTGGTTGTGGTGGAGATTGGGAGATGGGGTATAATGGGAGAACTTCAATGGCTAAACGCTGGCCATTTTTGCAATGCTCTGGATCACCGCTCACGAAGTAGAAAGGGCCAGCCCTGTTAAGATTTACTGTGGTGCTGCCGTCCTTAGCGCCCGAAGTTGGATGAGTCCTATTGCAGTGATAAAATTCCCATTTGTCCACTACCACAACCGAGTCATTCTTGTACTCAAAACCTGCATAGGGGATTAAACGGTGTTACATATATAAATCCTTCATTTATCAAAAGGGAAATATATGTAGGTAGAATTTTCAAAATATTAGGCCCTATTTGTCCATAAAAAATATTTCCTTTTTTCAAAAATATGTTTGTCATGAAATTTTGCAAATTTTTGAAAATGATTACTTCTTCAAAATTTTCAGAAAAAACTTTTCTCCTCACTCACAAAACTACAACATTTTCTCAAGTGAAATGCATGTTCAAACATAATTTTAAATTTCAAATACCATTTTTCAACTTAACTTCAAATACTACTTATTTTTCAAAAATTACAATTTTTATGTCCAAACGCCTACATAGTTAGAAATTATTCACACTAAATAATACTTATGTACATACAGAGAAGTTTTTAGCATTAAAACTTTGTACTTTTGAAATTTTAAGTTCAGGAATTTCTAATTGTTGAAATTTTAATGTTTTTTCAAGTATGAAAACTACTAGATTCCAGTGAACACTTTAAATATGGCTGCATTACTTCGACTCAGCGTACATGTACGGCAAAAGCCTTCATGTAACTTAAGTTAAACATGACTCATTGCATTGAACATATTTGAAAGTTGTAGCAGTATATATAGAACATACGTAAAATGGAATCAACCAAGAAGGAGAGAAATCAAAGAATTACTAGGCATGCATTTTTTTATGCATAAGTAAGTATACACTGACGGAATAACAACTACTAGTAATTAATATAAGTTGATTGACTTACGGAGTGAATCGCCGACGTGAAATTTCTTCTTTAAAGCCCAATGTTGATAGAGATCTGTTTCATTAACACTTGGCTGACGCCAACCAACAGCATCACCAACTTTGAATTCCTCGCCGGAGGCAGCAACAACGGAAGATATTGTAAGGCTGATGAAGAGAGCAGTGACGAAACAGGTAGTAGTAGACTTGATCGAAGCCATGCTTGTCCTTCTTGTGAACGAATTATGATATTTCTAATTGATTCTTTTTACTCTATAAGTAACGCAGTGAAGCGATGTGGAAATTTGAAAGATTAGGAAATTTCTCACTTTGTAATGTGATTAAGGATGTTCTACTAGGAAGCTATTAAATAAGAGGGAATTGAAAGCTGCAAAATGCAAACGTGGTGAGAAACGTGGAAGTTATAGTCTTAGAGGAGAGGGGTCGTGGGAGGTCCACTAAGATTTTCTCTTAATTGACTCGGTCTTGCTTGTAACGGTTAATTAAAAGACGAAGAGAACTCTCTTTTCTTGGCATTAAATTACTAGTTTTTATCTGTTCAAACCATTTATCTAAAACAAGTGATGAGCACAATTTAGACCTTTCATATTTCCGTTTGGTTGTATTGAAAGGATACAAAATTAACTTTTTTACTATGTTTTTTATTTTTGGTGGGTTAAGATCCCCTCCAGTATTTCTGTGGGAAAACGGTGAAACATTCTATTCGGTTATCACGTGCAAATTTCTAACCGCACAGAAGTTTTCTCTTCTAGCAAACAAATAGTCGGACACAAACAATTTCATGTTATTATTTAGAGCTAACTTCTTTCTGTATTCAATAAGGAATTATTATGACAATACAATCTCAACAAGAAGCGAAGAACGAAATAGGCAACATGCATAGATATTTTCCACAATGTTTTTGTTGTAAACCTTGCGCTGCGGTGAGAATCTAGTTAGAACCAGTTGAACCATATTTGATCAAGAAACCAATGGCAATGGAAACGACCACAAATCCACCCTTAGGTTCACAGCATAATCTGGTTCCAGAAGTCACTGTTGTAAACATCATCTGGAAAGCTAGTAATATGCTTATGATAAGAAGAAAAAAAAAGGACCGATGATATAACTTAGTTCCAAAAATTAGCTCATGAGGTGAGGATTTCACGAGTTTATGAAATCTGTCAAACTATGTGTAACACTGTAACACACCCAAACGCCTTGGACACAATCGGAGCGTGGATAACATAAAATGGGACCTCAATATTGGGAAACACAATAAAAGAGATGTGTCATGCTCCAAAGATCATACGTCACGAGAAACGATCACAAAATGCCAACTATTCACACTCAATAAAATACATTGATAGAGAGAGAGAGATTTAAACTTCTATATCTCCATTATACCAAAGCCCCATGACCCTACGGAGCTCAAGCTGATACAAATACACCATGATCAAGCATTTGGAGGAGAAACGGAGAAGAGAATAGAGGCGAAGGGGAGGAAGGGAGTGAGAATCACATAGAACTAGTCAATTTGTATTCAAGAAAAGGAGCTTTGAATTTTGCCACTATAGAGTAGAAATAACACAAAAGCACGAAAGAACAATAGAAACATGGAAGATTAGACGCCAAACATTAAGTCCACAATTTTGGACACCACAGATTTGGCTGGGGTAGCAACAGATCCAGATGCTTGTTTTGCACTGTTGCTGCCATTTTGTAGATAGTGAGGACGAGAGGAGGTTTGAAATGGAATCGGATCATTGCTTTTACTGGAGTGAGTATGTGGTAAAGGTACAAATCCCTGTTTATTGAGCCTACAATTCAGTGCCTGACGTTGTATTGGATCCACTGGTTTAACTCCGATCATAAGAACTCCATTTATCTGCATACCATTTTTGCTAAGAGCTTTCTGAGCATCAGCACGATTCTGCACCACAAAAATAGAGAAAATAAGCCACAGCTTTATGGTACTGAAAAGCTTTACTTTCCAGAAGACTAGTGTTATTGGTATCAACTAGAGAGAAAAGATCCCACAGAGAAAAACTAATACAGTGAGGAGCTCCCAAAAAAAAGAAAGTGCATACTGCAGAGAATACACAATATGGGCATTGCAAGTGACATGTTTTAGCCAAATGCAAGTGGCCACAACTTATTGGCTTCATGGCACAGGTAGAAATCAATCCAAAGACAATGAGCGGCGACCGGTAAGGTCGCACCCAGCATAGCTACGGAGACCAACACAAAGATAGGCGACTTTTTAAAAGAAGTTAAAACCAAAGTTCATAGCACTCTTACTTTAACAAATATAGTTGGCATAACAGCAAATCTGCAGTTGCAGAAGCAAAGAGTCAAAACCAAAGAAGCCCTTCAATCTTCATTGAAATTCACAGAAGAACTTGACACTAACATGACAAACGAAATTTGTAAATTTTCTTGGTTACTTACGAAACACAAGTTCCTCAGTCGAACACTGTCAGTTAAGCATATACATAAAGTAAGCATAATTACCTCTGGAAAGGGAAAAAATACATAGGGGTTTCTAGGTACAGGGTCAGAATCACGCAAGATTGTAAAGTAATAACACCTCTAGATTATAGTAAAGAGGTACTAGATGAAGGATTTATGTCACTCTTTTCATTCACAATTCAGAACATTTTACAAATGGACGGACAGCAATTAGCTATAAATTGTACTTATATCAGAACGAATAAAACTGATGCGCAAATACTCATAGAATCAAACAAAAAATTAAAGCAACAAGCACTATAACAATCATCAGTTGAAGGGGAAGAAAGGAGAAGTGAGCCGGAGAGAAAGGTAAGCGGAGAATAGGAAAAGGGGTAAAACTACAGACTAAATTTTACAAGGAAAGGGGTGAAATTAGCAATATAATGAAAAAGACATAGGGAACATGCCCTAATCCCAGAGCAACAGAAATACTGATACCAGCACCACTCATCCCAGAGCAATACAATACCAAACAGGCCCTTAAGACAGCATGAATAAACATGCAAGAACAACAAAATCTTAACATGATAACTTGTTTATAGGTATAAGAAATACCTGATATAGAATGTGCATCCAGTTAGCATCTCTGGGGCCTATAATGTGTTTCAAAATGACGCCACATTTCTCAAATTCCCGCAAAACCAAATTGGTGTCAATTGGAGAAAACCTGCATGTAATAATTTACAAAAGGTCAAATAACTAATAAATGGAACACCATGGTAAATATAAACAAAGGAAATATGACTAGAAAAATATCGAGTGATCAAAGAATTGAAGTAGCAAATTGACTTCAATCAAGTACTAAGTTTATAGAAATAAAGGGAGAAAGCCCAAATATCTCAACTAGTCATGAATAGTATATTAATGAGAATACAATCGACACTAGAAACACTCAGCAAATGTGGAAAGTGCAGAAATTTAGTGTCCCAATAAAGCATCTCAAAGAGAGTGAACGGAACACATAGATAAGATAAGTTTATTGTATCCGTATAGGTATTTTGCAAGCAATTAACCCCGCTAACACAACTAAAATAGAGTATTTTGCAAGCAATTAACCCCGCTAACACAACTAAAATAGATCTTTTTCTCCTTTTTTTGAAATATCTTTGATGCAAAATAAACAGGAAGGCAAGATAGAGGAGCAGAACTGTTTCTCCATCCAAAATGATATATACAGTGCTCTTATTTACAGGGTGGACGTGAGAAGAAGGGAATTCATTACAAGAAGGAAATAAAGAATAAATTGCAGCTACATCCATGGAGCCTTTAAACACCCAATCTTCTCAATATCACCAGGAAAAAATTTTCCAATAAGGGCATTTTGTACCGTTCTGTAATAACCTCAGTACACCAAGGGAGACAGAGAACAGAAGTCAGAACGGATCAATGTTCCTCTTCTTTTTCAAGCACATATGTAATGCGAAAGGATGAGAGCAAGTTAATTTGACAATAACATTTCATTTCCCTCTCCCTGTTCAATTGGATCAATATCTCTGTCTTTTATGGAGAATTTGTTGAAGGGATATTAGCATATGTATTTCAAATTTACAGCTTAAATCCTTTTCACCTGCTCGATATACTCAAGAAAATGAGTCAAAAACATTGGAGAACATGTAATTTGAAACCGTCCAATTTTAAAAAATTTTAAGTTCAGATCCGCTAAAATTTAAATATCTCCGTCCAGCAGAATTTTACATAATATTAGAATGACTAGGCTACCTCAAATGATATCCTCAAGAATTCTTGCCATGGAAATTGACACGGGTACATCTAATCCTAGTAGAAACTAATGACAACTCTAGTGAAGGAGGAAAACAAAAAAGTCAAGGAAAAGAAACAGAAAACATAATAATGGATAAAGTTCCCGAGCATACTTTAAAATGCAACAACGAGGTCCAGAAGTAACTTAAAGGAGCTAGCAGGCAAAAAGAATATTATGTGGCATCAAGGAGTTTAAGACACACTAAAGAATTTTCATCAAGATTCTACTACATACTAGCCTAAGCCTCCTACAACTATGAACATAAGTGAAAGAACAGCCAATAAAGTATGAAATACAAAAGCCATACCCATAAACTGTGACCCATTCTTCCTCATCGAGGTTTCCCACAGGGAATGAGTTCTTCCTGATCTCTGGCCTTGCAACTTCCCTTGGTTGAGGTAAAGTTATCAAAGCACCAGGATGTATGACGCCTTCGACTGGTGAACCTTTTCCTTTGTCATCCTGCTCAGCACTACCACTACCCTTCGAGGGTGACCACCAGCTCAAACTCGGCAAGGGGCTTTGCTGACTCTGTTGCTGCTGCTTACCCATCAATGCATACGAAGTGCTTGCCTCAGACCTCGTCTTAGGAGTTGCAAATTCCCTTCCTGAAGTTTGTACTGGAGTTCTAGGGTCCGACTTGATTTCTGGTGAAGTAACATAATCAGGAATCCCAGATTCCGGAGAGACATCTGAGCGATCTTCAAGGGTAAATACAGGTGGTGGTGGGAGATCTGAGCTGGAAAAGTTCTCACGCCACAAGGCGGAAACAGCTGCTGCCTGACCTGGGGTACTAAATTTTGACCCTGATTTCCGAGAGGATATAGGCGTTGCTAAATCCTGAAAGAACAATGATTGCCTTCCAGATTTTGGGGTTCGCACTGCTGTACTCATTTCTCTTCTCGGCCCTTAAAGATATAATCAAACACTCAGAGTTCGAGAATTAATAAACAAAGCTACAGGATATGCCGGTAAGTATATAACCTAGAAATGCCCTAGCTAAGAGAAAACGAAATACATTAAATTTGTGCCATGGAATTGATACAATTTTGCAAAACTTGCATTCAATAATTTGGTTTTATTGAAGTCCGATTATTGAAAGAATGTAACTCAAAATTTCCAAGAGCTTGACTACGCAGAGAGAAAAGAGACTACCTGAATAACGCGGAGAGACTGCCGGTGGTGGCCTGAGATTTGAAAATGGGAGGGTTTTAGGTTGCAGAGCGCGAGAATGAATAAACCCTAGAATTTGATTATTGTGTGAATTCAATTCAAATAAAGGCGTTAGCTCAACGCCAGCGGTGGCTTTCAACCAAATGACTCTCACTGCCCTTCTGATTGAACTCTAAACCAAATTATGTCCGGGGTATTTTGGTCTTTCATCATTTCTCGTAAATTAAGTTTCAAATATATATTATTTCTCAAGTGATTGTCTCAATTGTCAAACTTCAATCGCTAATAAAGAAGAAAACTCTTTTCAATTCATTTTTAGCCACGCAGAAAAGAGAGCGTATTTTGTTTGGATAATGATAATTTTAGCGGATTCAAATTTCAAGGAGCGTGGAGAGAGAATAAACTTATCTACCTTTGATTAAAATTCTCCATTCAAGCATTGGAAATTGAAAAACTTTTAATAGGAAGTATTTATCCGATAAACACTTACTCGTAAGTCGCACTTAATATTTATATAAAATTAAATAATGTAACTTTAGCAATTAAAATTAATATGTATTCTAATTCTAGTAATTTTTTTCCTTATATCATATTTGGTAACGATTTTAAAATCAAGTTCAACTATTTAAGGGGCTGCTTAGTGGATGGTAAGTGGTAGTAGTGTTGGTAGAGAAAGAGGAGGAGGAAGTGAATGATGGGGGAAGAGTGGCCGCGACAAAATGTGATGTATGCATGTTGCATTCATTAATTTAACATAAATAACGAGTACAAATAAATTTTTGATTGTACTGCTTCTTTTATGATCTAGATCAATCGAATCACTGAATTTTAAATACATAATGGATAAAGGAAAATATAATAATATTCTTGAGATGATAAATAATTGCACATTATAGGAAGTCATAAGTATTCAAAATTGTATGCAATCAATTAGTCGCCTTTATATGTGAACATTGCAAGACCAGAATACAGCTGATGCATTTACCGCCAATAATTATGTAGAGCCAAATCATTCACTAATCTCCATGCATAGTAATGAGATATGTGATACATGTCATGACCCAGGTTAATATTGTATAGGCTTAATTTAACCATGGTTAGATTAGTAGTAACTATAGATAGGTGTTAATATTGTAGTTAGATTGTAGTTAGTCGGTTATTTTAGTGATATCATTGTAGGTGTATAGTGTTTTGGAAGATAACAGAAAATGAGATCCTTTTCTCTCAACTCTCTCTCTCTGCTCTGCTCATCTTCTGTTCTTCATCTCATTTCTCTCGTGCAAATTCACAATATTGACATGGTATCAGAGCATTTAAACGATTGCATCTAGAGGTTTTCACTGAGAATTGTTGAAAACTATCGATTCGTCATTCATCTCTCAAAAAATTTCAGTAGGAATTATGAGTCACTCGCCGAAACCCTAAATAATCATGGCCGGAGACAAAGTCACAGATCAATCTACGATTGTGATAGATCATAATCATCCATTGTATTTGCATCCATCTGACACACCAGGAGCATTATCTCTTGGTTTTCAACTGCTAGGAAATGTAGGGTGGATCTCGAAAGATATGAAAGATCTCCCTCCATGAAAAATTACACAATCTGGAGTCAGGTGATGGAAGTTTCGTTGCTTACACGGAACAAGTTAGGGTTTATAGACGGTTCAATAACACGCGATACCTATGGAGATAAATATATAAATCTACGGGATCGCTGCAATGCTATTGTGAAATCGTGGATTATGCACAATGTGAGTCGCGGTTTGCTGAGTGGAGTATTGTTCCGGTCAAGTGCACATGCAATATGGTCGGATCTTCGAGAACGGTTTGATAAGATCAATGCATCACGAATGTACTACCCACACAGGGAGATTTTTACAATGACACAAGGTACATCCTCTGTTTCAGTTTATTACTCAAAATTGAAGGATTTGTGGGACGAATATGACTCGATTATGCCTCCTCCTGTTTGCTGTGATAAATCAAAGAAATTCATTGAACGACAGGAGTATCAACGTTTATGGCAATTCCTAATGGGATTAAATGATGGTTATAGTCAAGCTCGTAGCCAAATCTTAATGAAGTCTAAAATTCCTACGGTTAATCAAGCTTATGCTATGATCCTTCAGGATGAGAGTCAAAAATTAATGGCAGGAGGTAGTTACTGTGCTGAGTCCTTAGATCCTATATTTAGTTCTAAACCTGGCCAAAAGTAAAGGAGAAACTTCAATATTGAATGTGATTTCTGTCATTTGAAAGGCCACACGAAGGAAGAGTGTTATAAGTTGATGAAATGTGATTACTACATAAGAAGGGGCATTTGAGGCCCAACTACTATAAATTGATAGGCTATCCAGCAAATTTTAAGCCTCAGAAAAGAGCTAACATGGTTGGAAGTTCAAAGAATCAGCCGATCTCGTTTTCATCAGCCATGATGACACAAGAGTAGCACAATTTGGGACCTATGCAGGGTTTCATCTCTGAGCAGCACACTCATCAGGGACAACAAAACTTAGGGCCTATGCAAATTTCACTCCTGAATAGTATAGTCAGATCTTAAGTCTATTGAACAAGGTATCAATCTCTGAATCTTCTGCCAGTGCACACATGGCAGGTAATGTTTCTTATGAACCAAAGACTGATGAAAAGTGGATAGTAAATACTGGAGCCACAAATCATATGGTTAGTAATAAACAACTTTTACATGAAAAATTATTAGTAGGTAATGCAGGAAATGTGCAGTTGCCTTCTGGAGAGTCTACTAAGGTGTCACATGTTGGTAGTTGTCAACTAGATGGAGTTGATACCATTAATAATGTCTTATATGTACCAGCTTTCAAGTTTAATCTTTTGTCTGTCTCTCAACTGACAAAAGCTTTGAACTGTTGTGCTGCATTCATCCTAAATTTTTGCATCTTTCAGGATCTCTTCACCGGGAGGGTGAAAGAGATTGGCTAAGAGGAAGAAGGCCTATACGTGCTACATTCACAAAGAAGAAACAAGAATACAACTAGATCTTTCGTAATGGTTGCACACAGGAATGAAGCTGAACTATGACACAAGAGGATGGGACATTTCCAGTTCAAGTTCTCAAGAAGATTCCTACTCTTAATAGCAGTAGTAAAGCATAAATAAGCCCATGTGGTATATGTCCATTAGCCAGGCAAGCTAGGAATCCTTCTCCAGTTAGTAGCAGTACAGCAGATAATGTTTTTTATTTGGTACATATGGATGTTTAGGGACCCTATAAAGTTCCTACATATAACGGAAAGAGATACTTTCTCACAATGGTTAATGATCATTCTAGATGGATTTGAATCTTCCTGTTACATCTTAAGTCTGATGTCACTACAGTTCTCAAAAATTTTATTGTTATGGTGAAAACTAAATTTGGTAGAATGATCAAGTGTTTTAGATCAGACAATGGTTCTGAGTTCTTTAATCATAATTGTTCTGATTTGTTTCAAATGCATGGGATTATACATCAGAGCTCCTGTCCACACACTCCTCAACAAAATAGAGTGGTGGAAAAGAGGCACAGGCACATTCTGGAAACTACAAGGGCTATCAGATTTCAGGGGCACTTGCCAGTGAGGTTTTGGGGTGACTGTGATGCAGTTATGTACAAAAAAACAAGATTCCCTCTACAATCCTAGGAAACAAATCACCTTTTGAGGTCGTGTATGGGAGTCAACCTTCATTGTTACATATGAGGATTATAGGGTGCCTATGTTTTGCAACTAATCTACCAAGGGGTGATGAATATGCACCCAAGTCTATAAGGTCAGTGTTTATGGGGTATGCAAGTACACAAAAGGGATATAGACTGTATGACATTGAACACAGGACACTCTTTATTATCATAGATGTAGATGTATATCCATTTCAAGGCTTCACTCAAGATTCTTCCTTTTCTATAAACGAGTTTCAGAGGTTTGACTATCCTTCTGATCAACCTCCTATTGTTCTACCTTCCAGTGGTAGAGAAAGGGATAACTTAGTTCCACCTGCATCTCCTACAATTGTTGAATCTGATCCTAGAAGCACTAACTCATCACCAGCTACTTTTATATTGCCACGTGTAGAAGAAGCAATTGTTAAAAATCATGAAGGACATACAAATAATACTGGGGAGTTGAGAAGATCAGGCAGAACTACTAAGCCTCCTATTTGTCTTAAGAATTACATTGGACCACAACAGAAGTCCAATTCTTCCACTGCAGTTCATTGTCAATATTCTATTGGTGATTTTGTTCAGTATAAAGGATTATCAGCCTACATCACTCAGTTGTCTACTGAGATTGATCCAAGTTCTTATCATGAAGCAGCTAAGGATGCGAAGTGGATTGATGCTATGAAAGTAGAGATACAAGCATTAGAGGACAATAAAACATGGGAGGTAGTGCCATTGCCTCCAAACAAAAGGGCAATTAGATGCAAATGGGTGTACAAAATCAAGTACACATCCAGTAGGGAAGTTGAAAAATATATGGCTCGATTAGTGGCTAAAGGGTACAGTCAAAAGGAGGGACTGGATTATCAAGAAACGTTTTCACCTGTAGTAAAGATGGTTACTGCCAGGTCTTTTGTAGCCATAGCAGCAACCAAATGTTGGACTCTCTATCAAATGGATGTTTACAATGCCTTTTTGCAAGGAGACTTGGAGGAAGAAGTGTACATGACTTTACCTCAAGGCTTCTCTCATCAACAAGGGAAGACACATGTGTGCAGGTTACTTAAGTCACTCTGTGGAATTAAGCAAGCTTCGAGGCAATGGAACATTAAACTAACCACAACAATTCTTAATTCAGGATTCAAGCAGAGCCATTTTGGCTATTCCCTGTTCACTAAGAGACAAGACTCTCATATTGTAATTATTTTGGTCTATGTTGATGACCTTCTGATCACTGGGGATGATGCAGATCTTATTTCTGCTACTAAACAAATTTTGCATCAAAACTTTACCTAGGGGAGTTGAGGTATTTTTTGGGCATTGAATTTGCTAGAAACAAAGAAGGGATCCTGTTATACCAGAGAAAGTATGCTCTTGAGCTCATCTCAGATATTGGCCTGGGAGGATCTAAACCAGTTCATGCTCCTGTTGAGCTAAATCAGAAACTTACCTCAGTGACTTATGATGCTCATCTTGGTCTTAAGGATGATTGTTTGCTTGAAGATCCTGGTACCTATCAAAGACTGGTTGGCAGACTTCTTTATTTGACGATTACAAGGCCAGGCATCTCTTTTGCTATGCAGTGCTTAAGTCAGTTCATGCAAGCCCCCAAGAATTCTCACATGGAGGCTGTTCTTAGGGTGGTTAGGTACATCAAACAAAGTACAGGTCTTGGGATTCTTATGTCGGCTACTGTATCTACACACTTGAAGGCTTATTGTGATGCTGGTTGGATAGCATGTCCTAATACCAGGAAATCAGTCACTGGTTACTTGGTACAGTTTGGTGATTCCCTCATTTCATAGAAGTCCAAGAAGCAAAGTACCATTTCCAGGAGTTCTGCTGAGGCAGAGTATCGTAATATTGAATATATAGTTGTATTCATATATGCATAGAAGTGTATGTGTGTGTATTACTGTATTGTGTATTTAGAAGAGGATAGTCGGTTAAGTGGTTAGGAGGTACAGTTGTCAACTACTAACCAACAATATAGACAACCCCTTCCCTCTGTAATTGAAATCAATCGAACAGTACCGCTTCTTCTTCTTCCTTTCTCTCTTAATTTCACTTCCCTCATTTTGCATGTCATTTACAGTAGAAAATCTGATGGATTCTATCATGGTATCAGAGCACCGATCTTAGGATTTATAGCTCATATCTAAGCTCTGTCGGAAATCAGTAACAAAGCTCGTTTTTTGAGCAGCCATGGCTGAAAATGATGTTGCTTTGCTTGACTGCAATCATCTGCTATTTTTACAAGCTGGAGATGCTCCAGGACTCATATTGATACCGCTCAAACTCACAGGGCCAGAAAATTATGCCCTTTGGAGTAGAGCGATGAAGTTAGTACTACGAGGAAAGAGTAAGCTTGGTTTTATAAACGATACTTGTGTGAAAAGCAATTACAAAGGAGAATTGGCAGAGCAATGGGAAAAATGCAATTCTATTGTGTTGTCATGGATTGGAAGCACCATATCAAGTGAACTGATGTAGAGTATTGTGTACGCGTCAAATGCGAAGAAAGTTTGGAGCGATTTTCAGGAAGATTTGACAGATCCAATTCTCACCAGAATTTATCATATGTGGAGTGCAATTGCGACCCTAATGCAAGGTATGGATTCTGTCACCAGCTATTACTCAAAAATGAAGGATTTATGGGGTGAACTTGATGTATTAGCCCTTTTGCCCTCTTATGATTGTGAGGAATCTAAGACCTTCTGTAGATCATTTGAAAAACATAAGGTTGTTGCAATTTCTTATGGGATTAAATAAAAGTTATAGCAATATACGCAGTAATGTGTTGGCAAAAGGCCAGTTGTGACTGTTAATGAGGCTTATGCTATAATTAGTTAGAGGACCTTAGGTGTCACAGATACCCACAGAGATCCACTTAGAATGTTAGCAGGAAAAGGTCAAGACTTTAGAACTCGGAAACCCGGCTTAATATGTGAATATTGTGGGTATAAAGGACATCTGAAGGAGAATTGCTTTAAGATAATTGGATATCCACCTGATTTCAAAAGCAAAAGGAAGAATCAGACAACTTGAGAAAAGACATACGCTAATAATGCTAATGCAAATGCAAACACAACAATTGCAAAGGAAGAAAGAGCAATGCCAACAATTCAAGCACCAGGCCAATTCTTTACAGAAGAGCAGTACAAGCAATTGGTCAATCTGCTGTCAAAACCTAATGCAGGGGAATGTTCTGCAAATATGACAGGTATAATTTCTCTACTGTCTAGTGCAGATATGTGTGATTGGGTGATAGATTCTGGAGCAACTCATCATGTCACCTACTGTAAGGATGTTCTAAAGGACATTAAAAATGTGGTAGCCAAGGAATACAAGGAGCGCAGGTGCCTACAGGAAACAAGTCAAAAATCACTCACACAGAAAATACAACTATATTAGAAAATAAGACAGTGAAGAATGTGTTGTATGTGCCAGATTTTAAGTTCAACCAAGTATCAATGTCTAAACTCACCAAAGATCTGTGGTGTTTTGTCACTTTTTTCTCTGATTTTGGTATATTTCAGGATCTTTACAGTGGTAGGCTGATGGGATTGGTAAAAAGCATAATGGGTTGTATCCACTAAAAGAGAACATAACACTAGCAGCAGTAGGATTTTTTGCGCAGCAAGAAATTAACAGTGAACTTTGGCATCTGAGACTAGGACATGCATCAATAAAGGCAATGGAGAATATACCAGCTCTTATGAATAAAGTTGATTCTCAGATTCAACAAAACATTAAAGTTTGTCCTTTGGCTAGCAATGTAGGTAGAAATTTCCTATTAGCATTAGTAAATCTACTAGTTGTTTTCAATTAGTCCATCTATATGTGTGGGGGCCTCACAAAGTTCCTACTTATGATAGAAAGCATTACTTTGTCACTATTGTGGATGACTATAGTAGGTACACTTGGGTATGCTTGATTCAGGCTATATGTGAAGTAGCTATTGTAGTAAGGAACTTTTTCACAATGATAAGAAATCGGTTTGATGTTGGAATTAAGGTGCTGAGAACGAATAATGGTACCGAATTCTTTAACTCTCAATGTAATGAATTATTGGCTTCCCTTGGAATCATACACCAAAGCAGCTGCTCATATGCGCCACAGCAAAATGGAACTGTGGAAAGAAAACATAGACACATTTGACAAGTTACAAGGGCTCTGGAATTCCAGAGTTCAATACCAATTAGATTATGGGGAGACTACATCAAAACTGCTGTATATTTGATTAACATATTGCCTATTGAGACCTTGGAAAGGAAGTGTCCTTATGAGATGTTGCACAACAAACCTGCCAAGCTAGACCATCGAGTATTTGGTTGTTTGTGTTTTGCAATCAACCTACCAAGAGAAGATAAATTTACAGCTAGAGCAAAGAAATGTGTCCTTGTAGGATACTCAGAGACTCAAAAAGGGTACAGGTTATATGACTTAGACTCTAGAAGAGTGATAGTGAGTAGAGATGTCACATTCAGAGAACATCTTTTTTCATTTAAGGAAGAAACAAATGCAAATGAAGATCTGTTTCCTTGTGAGCCAGTGGGGGTTACTCCTGAAGAGACACCTCAACCTGATCATAGCAATAGCAATGCTCCCGCAATTCATATTTCTGAACAAGCTGTGTCAGAATCACCCGTATCAACACCAGCAGCTCCATCATCAGCCACACTGGAGCCACAAGTAGAACCTCCTGCACTACCTGTCTTACAGGAACCAGATACAAACCATGCTAAAGTACCATATGCAAACCAAGCAGAGCTAGCAGCTTACTCATAGGAAACTAGCTGAAGAACCATCACATCAAGAACATCCTATACCTGCAGTGAATACTAGAAAGTCCGGCAGAACTTCCAAACCTTCTATTTGGCTCAAAGATTTTATGACTACAGTTCAATCAATCAAGGATACACCTTACACTATCTCAAATTTCATCATTTATGATCACCTTTCCGAGAACTACAAATCCTTTCTAGGATCATTCTCAGAACCTACTGAACCTAAGTTCTTCAAGGAAACTTGTCTTGACAAAGCCTGGGTAGAAGCAATGGAAGCAGAAATTAAAGCAATTGAAGATAATACAACCTGGGAAGTGGTAGATCTTCCTCCCGAGAAGAAAGCTATAGGCTCAAATGGGCGTTCAAAATTAAATATAAGGCAAATGGGGAAGTAGAAAGGTTTGAAGCAAGGCTGGTAGCAAAAGGGTACACACAGCAGGAAAGATTGGACTATTATGAGACATTCTCTCATGTTGCAAAGATGGCCACTATCAGGACCATAATCAGTATAACAGCCTCTAAGGATGGAACCTATTCCAAATGGATGTAAATAATGCTTTCCTGTAAGGTGATCTTTATGAAGAAGTCTGCATGTGCTTGCCTCAAGGGCTCCACAAGCAGGGGGAGCAGAAGGTCTGCTGAAATCTTTGTATGGGTTAAAGCAGGCTTCACGACAGTGGAATATTAAATTAACCGAGGCATTATTAGTAGTTGGTTATACACAAAGTCCCCATGATCACTCATTGTTCACAAAAAGAGCAGGCTCAGATATTGTCATTATCCTGGTCTGTGTAGACGACTTGCTCATCACTGGAAGCAATCCTGTTCTTGTAGAGGCAGCCAAACAGACATTACATAGTTCATTCAAGGTGAAAGATCTAGGAGAACTTAGGTATTTTCTTGGGATTGAAGTTCTGAGGTCAATGTCAAACAAAGGAGTGCTCCTTACTCAAATGAAGTATGCACTTCAATTAATATCAGATGTTGGACTTGTAGCTGCTAAACCTATTAACACACCTATAGAGCTCAATCAGAAGTTGACAACCATTGATTATGACACACATGTTGGGCATACCGGAGATGCAGAATTTGCAGGATGTAGGAAGCTACCAAAGACTCATTGGAAAGCTTCTTTACCTAACAATTACCAGGCTAGATTTATGTTTTGCAGTATAGGTATTAGGTCAATTTATGTAGCATCCCAAACAGTCCCATTGGGATGCAGCTCTACAGTGGTCAGATATGTTAAAGGTGCCCCAGGCCTTGGTATTCTTCTGCATAACTCTCACATAAGTCACATTTCTGTATATTGTGACTCAGATTGGGCAACGTGTCCAAACACCAGTAGATCAGTAACTTGTTACATTGTCAACTTGGGGATTCACTGCTCTCATGGAAGTCAAAGAAGCAACCTACAGTTAGCAGGAGTTCAGTAGAGGCTGAGTATCGCAGTCTTGCAGCAGCAGCTACAGAAATTACTTGGGTTCTACGATTGCTCAAGGAGCTACAAGTTGCAGTTGATGTTCCAGTCAATCTGTACTGTGATAGCAAGACAGCTTTACAAATAGCTGCTAATCCAATATTCCACGAGCGAACCAAACACATCGAGATCGATTGTCATTTTCGTTCGTGAAAAGATCAAGGCAGGATTGATCAGTCCTCACTACATCCCTACAAGCCTACGACTAGCTGATTTAATGACAAAAGGTCTTGGTTCAACACAACATCATTTCCTTTTATCCAAGCTTGGAGTGTTTGATCATTTTCACCCTCCAGCTTGAGGGGGAGTATTGAATACATAGATGTATTCATATATGTACAACAGTGTATGTGTGTGTATTGTGTGTCACACCTCCTTTTTACTACCTCCAGAAAGGGGTATCAAGGGAGTTTTTCCAATTTAAGTGACAATCGAAACGGAATTATTATTTAAGATCAGAGTCGCCACTTGGGATAGTTTATGGTGTTCCAAGTCACCGGTTTAGAATCCCGAATCGAAGAGATTTAACTCTGTTTTAATGTCTGCGAAACACAGAAATCCGGGTAAGGAATTCTGTTAACCCGGGAGAAGGTGTTAGGCACTCCCGAGTTCCATGGTTCTAGCACGGTCTCTTTGATCATACTTGGCTCAATTAAATTGTTTAATTACTGATTTTAGAACCTATGTGCATTTGCCTTTTAATTAAGAAATTATCTTAAAACAGGTCACGCGCACGTGTACCCGTTTGTTTGGTGCGTCAAAATCATGTCACGCGAACATGTCCACAATTAATAACGCCTTATTATTATTAAGAAAGTTTGGCCAAAGTTGCGAGAACGCATACTCCGGTTTTGTTTCTAGAATCATAATTATGTCATGCGAACGTGTACACAACCACGATGGTATATTGAACGTGCCTAAAGAAAACTACGAATATCATTTTAAATATCTAAGTCGTAAAATTAATACGAGGGCCATAGGGATTCAATTATGAATGGCACACCTCGGCCTAGAGAACTTCATTTAATTAAAGCGGACTATATTAGTAACAAATTTATTACTAAGAAAGTTGGTTGAAGTTGCACGGACGCATACTCCTATTTGGTTTTTAGAGTCGTAACTATGTCACGTGAACGTGTACATAATCACGACAGTAGATTAAAAGCGCGCCTAAAGCATTGCTGCGAATATTCATTCCTAATATCTAATTATAATATTTGTGAGGGCCATAGATGATCTAATTAGGATGGCACACCTCTTATACAATTAAAGAGTTACATTTAATCAGGGCTGAATGGCATTCATACTTGCGAAAATATAAAAGCGCACAATTATTAGCAAGAGGGTTTAGGGTTCATGTTGGGAACTGGGCTGAAACCAAGCCCAAGAGAACCGGTGGAGGGAGGGAATAAATCCTACATGATTTGGCGGATTCAATTAGGCTATCATTGAGCTCAGCTCTTTTCTAAAACAAATTCCCAACATCTAAAGACTGTTCTAAACATATCAGTAGCTTACTAAGCGAAATTCAACAGTGAAATTGATTTAAACTTTGAATCAAACTCCAAATTGAAATCCTTTTCTTATTGAGTTAACATAAACTAAGAAAACAAGCTAAGGCCAAAGACTATTGGGCCCCAAATTGAGCCCAAAACAAAAGCAGACCAAACCTGGTCGTGGGCTGCCTTTCTTGGATCAGAGTTAGGCCCAGCAGTCCCTAAAAATTCTTCAGCATTAAGGCCTTCTGAAATTCAGCCTCTACAACTAACAACCAATGTTTTAAAAGGCGGGGGCGTGAGGCGAGGCGTTTTACCTCTGACCAGGCGAGGCGTAAGCCCTGAGACATGGGGCGTAAGTCCCACGGATCTTTAAATTTTACAAATTTCAAGAATTTTAGGATAGCATAAATTAAAAATTAATTATAAAAATTACATTAAAATCACAAAATTATAACAAATAATATATTTAAAATATTAATAAATTATAATTCAACTATCAATAATATGAAAAGTATGACATATATCATAATGTGCAAATAGTTGCAATGTCGTTACAACTCAAGCATCAAAAGTAATGTATTCGATGCAAAATCTTATATGTATCTCATAAGGAGTAATGAATTTTGAAAGAATTTCGATACTATAATTTGATATTTTTATTAAAATACTCCTTTTATTTAATATGCTTTCTATTTGAAAGAGAATTTATATAAAAATACAATTCACAATTTAAATATGATTCTCAAGCATCATTCATTTTTAAGTTTCAACAAGTTAATAAAGTGACACATAATTCACCATGCAATACCATGATAACTAATTATTTGTACATAGTTACTAGCTAATATTGAGATATTAAATTAATAAATATTGTATCTCGTAAACGCGAAAAGAAAAATAATTATAAAAAAAATTATGGACTACTCCATTATATAGTAAAGACATAATAATAGTTAATAAATAAATACTTTTTGAATGAAAGATTTATTTAAAATTAACTATCATAGCAGTCTTAGTGGATAACGTGCAATAATTTTTATTTTAATTATGACAATACTCTCAACTTAATAATTTATACTTAGGAAAAAAGTAATTTTGAGTAGTCAACGATTTATTAAGAAAATTGAAGATTTACAAGGTTAATTACATACAATTGCATAAAGTTCTATTAGGCGAGTCCAGTACGTTGGGCGTTGGGCGTGTCCGGGGCGTAAGCCCTGATGGTCGAGGCGTAAGTCTCACAGAACTAAGTCCCACACATAAGCCCAGGGGCGTTTTACGAGTGCTCCGCCCCGGGGCGAGTCCTAATTCTGCCTTTTAAAACAGAGCTAACAACACAGCAATTCCGAGCAACAGACACATAGCTACCCAAATTATACAATTAACCTTTATGACTTGCTTTTGAGGATGACAGTAAGAACATGGTTTTTTCTTTTAAAATTTTTTTTATCCAAATATACCAGCTTACATATGCGAGTCACTCTAACAAAACACTTATTGTATACTAATATCAGCTGACCAGATACTAATAACATTAAACTTCAGCTGAGGGCTTCATTCAAACACATACAAATAACATGTGATTAACAGTTCTGAGACAGTTCCCAAATATTACAATCCCTGAGTATAGCAAAGCTGTTCAGATCTTCATGAAACAATAAAACGACTCTTTTTCAGGCTTAACAATATGAATGAGTTATAAACTACAATATCATTTCTAAGCAAATCCAAATAGTTGGCAAGCAAACTACAAGCAGAAGAAAGGAGAACCAGAAGACATTAAACCAAATAATTCCTGAAATTTTCAACTTCAGACCAAACATTATGCTCTTCACTTTAGCATTTCAAAGCTCATGAAGATACCTGAATACAACAAATAGAAAGAAAAAGATCCGGAAGTCAGCAGCAATAGAAGCAAATAGAAAACCGGCAGCAACAAACACGGCTCCCACAATCAAACCATGCTTCAACCCTTTTGGAATCTGAAAACTTCAAAGAATTTCTTCTAGTTTTTCTTGTGAAAATTAGAAGAGTTTTAGCTAAACAATGCAAAACTTTCTTTTAGTCTTTTTTAGGGTTCAGAAAATCTATTTTTGGGAGTGAGGGAAGGGTTCTATATATAGCCCTAAAGAGTGCCATGTGCTGAAAAAGGATAAGGAAATTATTCCCTTCAGCCACAAGGCATCTTTTAACAAACTGGGACATTTGGCTTAACCTCATTGGTTTCAGCATTTTGTGCTAACCAAATGAGGCCAGCTGCCTCCATTCTAGAACATTCCAGCATAAATTTTATCTGATTTCAGAATCATTTAACCCTTTATGACCCCCTTAAGTTTCCATTTGTTCACTTAACTTCTATAATTTCTACTGAATTTCAAATCAGGACAAACAAAGATAAAACCAGAAAGTATCAATCAAAATGCTGAAATAGAAACATGATGATACAAATTAAACCTAAAACTAAACCAATTAATAAACGAAAAACTGCTTATATAAATAACCTTAATAATACTGAATTCAAACCAAAACTGATGGCAAAGACAGAGCAAACAAAATATCAAACCCTAATTAAAACTTGAACCTAAACATGTCTCAATTACTCTAATAACACATGCAAATAATGAAACTAACAATCAAAGAAAGTAGAAATCAGAAACAATTAACCAAGCGGAGGAATCAACAAAGAAAGAAGAAAAGAAAAATGAAAAGTAAAGAGAAAGTGCAAGAAGTTACCTATGTTCATTTTTTTAAAAATATAACTTGACCAGCTACGAACTTCGACCAAATTTAAGCAAGGTGATGTGAACTTGAACTAACATTAGTCAACTGTTCTAAACAAGAACAGTCGACTAATGAAAGTTTTAGGTTCAACCCTTTCGAGATTGACCAAAAATCAGAGAAGTATGAAAAATTAGGGGCTTGGCTTTTTTAGATCTAAAATTCGAGAAATTAGGGACTGATTTGAAAAGGATTGAAGGTGGTTTAGGGTTCAGAGGGGTGCAAGGGTTATAGGGTGTTAATTTGGGGCGATTTGGAACACCTAGGGTTTTTGGGCATGGATCTCGGATTTGAAATTCGAGATTCTTGGTGGTGATTTGAAAGAAATGAATGGGAGATTTGGAACAGGGAGGTGATGGAGGTTCTGTGGTGTTAAATTGGTGTTGTTTGGGACACCGGAACCGCCGTGAGGCGATTTTCAGCAGGTGTTTGATGGCGGAGGCGGGGGAGGATATGAAGGCGGCTAGGGTTTCTGGAGTTAAGGGTGTTAGAGACGAACTGGAGGGTTTGGACTGGGGGGGGGGGAATAATTTTCGGACATTTATATTAATTGAGTGACGAGTTCCGGGCCGTTGGATTAACAAGATCCAACGGCTGTGATGAAAATGAAGTGAAACGGGGTCGTTTTGGGGATGGGGAGACCTGGACCGGGTTAGCTATTTTGGGCCTGGGTTTTTGGGGCAGATTTGGGATTGGATTTTGGGTATGGGGCAGCCCAATTTCGATTAAAAAGCCCTCTTTTCAATTACCTCTTTTATTCTCTTTTTTTTTCTTTTCTTTATTTTTTAATTAAAAATCCTAAATTAATCTAAATTGCGAAATTAAACTAATTACCTAATTAAAAAATTATAAAAATCATTTAATCCTAAGTTAAAAGAGAAAAATCAATAATCTAAAAAGGTAAAATGTAAAATGGGCCATTTTTTGTGATTTTTATTTTAATAAAACAAATAATTAACCAATTAACCCTAAAAATGTAAAAACAAAATCTAAATGAAATGCATGGTATTTTTGGTATTTTTCATGTTTTAACAAAAATTAAATGTGCACAAAAATGCAAACAATTAATAAAATTCTACAAAAATTCCTAAAAATGGCAAATAATTAAGAAAAATCTATTTTCTTGGGATTTTATAGGAGTAGTTCGTATAGGGCAAAAATCATGTGCTCACAGCTGCCCCTCTTTGCTCGGAAACTCGAAGAGTTTTCGTGCAAAGATAAAGTGAGCAGATATGAGTGATTTCTGCCCGTTTGAACACTCCGTGGGAAGCATTTTTGAAAGATTTGACCGAACCTTGCTTCTGAGGTTGCCTATATATCCTTGGTTATAAAGGAATCAAGTCAGTGTAGTTCGGGAAGTTTTGGTAGTTGGGACTACCGAGAAGCTGTGATTTCAGTGTTGCTGTTGCTGCTACTTCTTGCTGAACTCCTTATTACACCGAATCAAAACAAAAGAAGCTAAGCTAAACTATGATCTATGAATTGCAAGGATCCTATCTACGTATCTTCAAACTTGATCTAGCAGCTCATGCAACTCTGTGGTGCATCTTGAGCTGTTGACTCGTACTTCCCAGGTAGCTTCCTTTGTTGCTGACTTGAATTGCATTCTGAAGTGAATTCCCTTGTTTTCCAGGTGGGCGCCTGATTGCCAAAACTCGAATTGTCTTCCTTCGAACCTCGGACTGCTTCCCTTTGAAACTTGAACTGTTTTCCCTTGTTCTCCAGGTGGGCTCCTGATTGCTGGAACCCGAACTGCTTTCCTTTGTTCTCGAACTGCTTTTCCTCAAAACTTGAGCTGTTTTACCTTGTTCTCCAGGTGGGCGTCTGATTGCTTGANTCTTTCGAAACTGCTTTCCCTTGAAATTTGAACTATCTTCCTTTGTTCTCCAGGTGGGCGCCTGATTGCTGAACTTGACTCGCTTTCCCTTGAACTTGTGCCGTCTTCCCTTGTTATCCAGGTGGGCGCCTGATTGCTGAACCTCGAACTGCCTTCCTTTGAAACTTGAACTGCTTTCCCTTGTTCTCCAACTGGGCGCCTGATTGCTGAACCAGAACTGCTTTCTCTTGAGACTGTTTTTCCTTTGAACTGTTTTCCTTTGAAACTTGAACTGTCTTCCCTTGTTCTCCAGGTGGGCGCCTGATTGCTTAACTTGAACTGTTTTCCCTCGAAACTGCTTTCCCTTGAACCTTGAACTGTCTTCCCTTGTTCTCCAGGTGGGCGCCTGATTGCTTAACTCGACATGCTTTCCCTTGAAACTTAAGCTGTTTTCCCTTGTTCTCCAAGTGGGCGCCTGACTGCTGAATCTTGGACTGTCTTCCTTTCCCTTGAAACTTGAACTATTTTCCCTTGTTCTCCAGGTGGGCGCCTGATTGCCAAAACTTGAACCGTCTTCCTTCGAAACCGCTTTCCCTTGAAACTTGAACTGTCTTCCCTTGTTCTCCAGGTGGGCGCCTGACTGCTGAACTCGAACTGCTTTCTCTTGAGATTGCTTTTCCTTTGAACTGTTTTCCGCTGAACTTTGAACCGTTTTCCCTTGTTCTCCAGGTGGACGCCTGACTGCTGAACTTAACTGCTTTCCCTTGAAACTTGTGTTGTCTTCCCTTGTTCTCCAGGTGGGCACCTGATTGCTAAACTTCGAACCGTCTTCCTCTTGAAACTTGCTTTTCCTTGACACTTGAACCGTTTTCCCTTGTTCTCCAGGTGGGCGCCTGATTATTAAACTTCGAACCGTCTTCTTCTTAAAACTTGCTTTTCCTTGATACTTGAACCGTTTTCCCTTATTCTCCAGGTGGGTGCCTGATTGTTAAACTTTGAACTGTCTTCTTCTTGAAACTTGCTTTTCCTTTATACATGAACCGTTTTCCCTTGTTTTCCAGGTGGGCGCCTGATTGCTGGACTCGAACTGTCTTCCTCTTGAAACTTGCTTTTCCTTGATACTTGAACCGTTTTCCCTTGTTCTCCAGGTGGGCGCCTGATTACAACAAAACAGACAAAACAAAAAAAAACTTTTTGCCCCAGTTTGATATTGGGAACATCGGTGAGTGTTAACCGACTCCTGTTATCAAAATAAATTCTAAGCTAAATTCACTTACCCTTAAAGCTTCAAACCAAATCTCATCCCAAAAATGAAAATTTAAATGCTAAATTATATTACCCAGAAGTAAAACTCTCGTCAGACCTTGTCACTTGTGAGGGTCTCAAAACTTACTAAATCTCGTTATCAAGGAGGGTACTGAAAACTTACGACCGAACCTGTCTGGCACCTATTTTCCTCACGGAGGGTTTCTCCGGAACAAACAAAATTTCCTGCCCCTGTTTCAATCAAAGAAAAATCTTGTCAGTTTGAAAATGTGGTGGTTAGTTTGCGGCATTCTTGCTGAGGGTGGCCTTTCCACTGTCATGTTTTGTGCTGCTCAACTGCATCCAACCGGCAAGGAATTGTTTCACCTTCCGATTGAACCTTAACCACGGAACACTAAATAACCTGAATGACCTGAGTGACCTATACTCAACCTGCTATTTTAACATTTCTGGCTTTCCAATCTGAATCTCTGTATTTCTCCCCCACAATTCACGAAACCACTTGATCACTTGAACCTCGGCTAACACCTTATTTTCCATTTTGCATCATGCTATTTCTGGCATGCTGTGGCCGCACTTCGCTTTGTGCAATTTGGAAGTTGGTAATAAGCTTTGCAATCCCTTCTTGTTTGCTTAGCAAGGCTATAATTGGAAAAAGCCTTAAAGAAAGTGGACCCAAAAGGAAATGAAATGCAATGACTTCGAGGGATATGAATAAAGAAGCAAAATCAAAACAGAAGGACTGTTTGAGGAAGAAAAGGAAAAGAGACTCATCTGAGTGAGGCTGCTGGCATCAATGATCATGACATGCATTTCGGATTAATCAGCCTAGTCCATTCAGTCAATCACCTTTCAGTCCTCACACTTTATGCCTGGGGTCCCCATGATCCAGTTCCTTTGCAAAGTCAACAACCTCATTCGACTTGCGGCGCCCTGAAGGGTTTTCACCAGCAAACCTCTCTCATTTGTTCATCTCTCAACTCACTATCACCTTACGGTGCCCGTGAGGGTTTTCACCAATAAGACTCTCTCATTTATTCATTTTTCCCTGCGTGGAACGGAGTGTTGCCCCTGATATGAATCATACCTCTACCTTGCTTGACTTGGCATCCCTCGAAGATTGATCGGAAGGTCTTTCTTTGGACCGTAATGTGGGCTTTTGGACAGGGATAGAAAGAAAGGATATCACAAAGGCTCAAAACAGCTTGAATGGGTTCAAAATTACAACTTTTGGAATCAGATCTTTTTAAAAACCGCAACTTCTGCCCCAGTTTCTTTGCTTGGGGGCTTTTGAATTTTTATTTTGATGAGACCGAACCGTGAGGCTGCCTACGTATCCTTAAAAGGAATCAGGTCGAGCGTAGTTTATGTCATAGGAATTGCTTTGTTTTTTTGTACTTTTCTCTCTTTCTTCTTCTTCTTCTTCTTCTCTTTTTCTTTTTCTTTCTCTTTTTCTTTTTTTATTTTTCTTCTTTTTTCTTCTTCTTCTTCTTTTTTTCTCTTTTTCTTTTTTTCTTCATTTTTCTCTTTATTCTCTTTGTATCTTCTCTTTTTTTTTTTCATTTTCTCTCTCTCTTTATCTTCTGTATCTGTGTTTCTGATCTTTGCTATTGATTCTAAAAGAGGGTATGAAAGAAAGCAAATAAGGCTCAAAGGGGTATAATGGATAAAGTGGTTAGATAGCAGAATAAAATGCCTTCGTCATTTCAATCTTCAAAACATGCCAATTACAAATGAACACAATTTAAACCAAAGAAATCATACATAATATCTTTTGACCGCATCAGAATTGATAGCCATGTCTACACACTTGCCTTCTATATTTGTTAAATACAAAGCACCATTGGACAACACTCTCGTTACCACGAACGGCCCCTGCCAATTTGGGGCAAACTTGCCTTTTGCTTCCGCTTGATGTGGAAGGATGCGTTTCAATATCAACTGACCCACTTCAAATTTTCGGGGGCGCACCTTCTTGTTGTATGCTCTTGCCATTCTCTTTTGATACAGCTGGCTGTGACATACTGCCGCCAGTCTTTTCTCATCAATCAGACTTAATTGCTCCAACCGGGTTTTGACCCACTCATCATCATCAATCTCTGCTTCAGCAACAATTCGAAGGGATGGAATCTCAACCTCCGCGGTTATCACTGCTTCAGTACCTATACCAACAAATAAGGAGTTGCACCTACTGAAGTGCGAACAGTGGTGCGATAACCCAGTAAGGCAAAAGGCAACTTTTCATGCCATTGCCTAGAACCTTGCACCATTTTCCGAAGTATCTTCTTTATGTTCTTGTTAGCTGCCTCAACCGCTCCATTTGCCTTGGTACGATACGGAGTGGAATTTTGATGCATAGTCTTGAACTGCTAGCATACTTCCTTTATCAAATGGCTGTTAAGATTAGCACCGTTGTCCGTGATAATGACCTTTGGAATTCCGAACCGATTAAATGATGTTTGAATGAACAAAGTCAACCACTGCTTTCTTGGTTACAGATTTGAAAGTCATAGCTTCAACCCACTTAGTGAAATAATCGATGGCCACCAGAATGAACTTGTGCCCATTGGATGCTGCTGGCTCAATTGGTCCGATGACATCCATGCCCCATGCAAAGAACGGCCAAGGCGCGGACATTGTATGCAATCGGGGGAGAATGGATCAAATCCCCATGCACCTGGCATTGATGACACCTACGCACAAAGCTGATGCAATCTCGCTCCATGGTGAGCCAATAATAGCCTGCTCGAAGAATTTTCTTTGCAAGAACATACCCACTCATATGGGGCCCACAAACTCCCGAGTGTACTTCGGTCATGATAGTCGTGGCTTGCTTAGCATCTATGCATCTCAACAATCCAAGATCTGGAGTTCTTTTGTACAAAACTCCTCCGCTTAAGAAAAATCCACTCGCCAAACGTCGAATTGTTCTCCTTTGATCACCTGTGGCTTGTACTGGATATACCCCCATCCTGATGTATTCCTTGATATCATGGAACCACGGCTCACCATCGAGTTCTTCTTCCACCATGTTACAGTAAGCATGCTGATCACGAACCTGAATATGCAAAGGGTCAATATAAGCCTTGTCTGGATGGTGTAACATTGATGCCAGAGTAGCCAAGGCGTCAGCAACCTCGTTATGGATCCTAGGGATATGCCTGAACTCCACTGATCTGAACCGCTGACAAAGATCCTGCAGACATTGTCGATATGGTACGAGCTTCAAATCTCGAGTCTCCCATTCTCCTTGAATTTGGTGCACTAACAGATCTGAATCTCCCAAAACCAACACTTCCTGGACTCCCATGTCTACAGCTAATCTTAAACCTAGAATGCATGCTTCGTACTCAGCCATGTTGTTGGTGCAATAGAAATGAAGTTGAGCTGTGACAGGGTAGTGGTGCCCTGTTTCAGAAATGAGCACAACTCCTATCGCAACATCAAAGAAAAGTTTCCAATCGGGCTTCTCATCCTGCTCGACCTCCTCAATATGCATTACCTCTTCATCAGGAAAATAAGTCTTCAACGGCTCATATTCTTCATCCACCGGGTTCTCGGCCAAGTAATCGGCCAAAGCTTGGGCTTTCATTGCCGTCTGAGTCACATATACGATGTCAAATTCTGTGAGCAAGATTTGCCACTTTGCGAGTCTTCCTGTGGGCATAGGCTTTTGGAAAATATACTTTAAAGGATCCAGGAGGGAAATGAGGTAAGTAGTATAGGATGACAGATAATGCTTCAACTTCTGCGCTACCCAAGTCAGGGCGCAACATGTCCTTTCCAGGGGGGTATACTTAACCTCATAGGATGTGAACTTCTTGCTGAGATAATAGATGGCCTGCTCTTTCCTGCCAGTGATGTCATGTTGACCTAACACACAGCCAAATGAATTATCCAGGACTGTCAAATAAAGAATCAAAGGTCTCTCGGGCTCCGGCGGGACCAACACAGGTGGGTTTGACAAATACTCTGTGATCTTATCGAATGCTTCTTGGCACTCATCGGTCCATTTGACCGCAGCATCCTTCTTTAGCAACTTGAAGATGGGCTCACAGGTTGTCGTCGGTTGAGCAATAAACCTGCTGATGTAATTCAACCTCCCTAACAGACTCATCACCTCAGTCTTGTTCTTTGGCGGTGGTAATTCCTGGATAGCTTTGATTTTTGACGGATCCAGCTCGATGCCCCGCCGACTGACTATGAAGCCTAATAACTTGCCCGACGGGACACCGAATGCACACTTTGCAGGGTTGAGCTTAAGATTGTACCTGCGGAGCCTCTGGAAAAACATCCTTAAATCTCTGACGTGGTCAGACTGCTTCCTGGACTTTATGATTACATCGTCCATGTAAACCTCGATCTCCCTGTGTATCATGTCATGGAATATGGTAGTCATTGCCCTCATGTAAGTCGCCCCAGCATTTTTCAAACCAAATGGCATGACCCGATAGCAATATGTTCCCCATGGCGTGATAAATGCCGTCTTTTCCGCATCTTCCTCATCTATTAAGATTTGATGATATCCTGCATAGCAATCCACAAAAGACCCAATCTCATGCTTGGCACAATTATCAATCAAAATGTGGATATTTGGCAACGAGAAGTTATCCTTTGGACATGCTTTGTTGAAGTCACGGTAAGTGACACATACTCTGGTCTTACCGTCTTTCTTTGGCACGGGCACAACATTGGCTAACCACGTGGGATACCGCGTGACTCGAATGACCTTTGCCTCAAGCTGCTTTGTGACTTCTTCTTTGAACTTCACACTCATATCGGTCTTAAACTTCCTTAATTTCTGCTTGACAGAAGGGAAAGTTGGATCAGTTGGTAATTTGTGGACCACCAAGTCGGTACTCAAGCCCGGCATGTCATCATACGACCATGCAAAAATATCCTTATATTCAAAGAGTGCTTTGATTATTTCCTCCCTGATCTGGGGTTCGAGATGGACACTTATCTTGGTTTCTCTGACATTATCTGGATCTCCTACATTGATTGCTTCGGTTTCATTCAAATTAGGCTTGGGTTTTTCTTCAAAATGATTTAATTATTTACTGATTTCCTCAAGTGCCTCATCCTCATCATATTCTGTTTCATCATCACTCTCTATTTCTTAAATTATTATTTCAAAATTAGATTGACTTTTAAGACTTGGCCGAAGATTCCTCATGCATGTCATGTCATTGAAACCAACATAAAAAGAACTGTACAAAGAAGAAAAGAAAACAAAAATAAAAACTATCAGGAATGATGGAAAAAGAGAAATTGCATTTTATTGAAAATAAAGGATAACAGGGTTTGTACATCAAACAAGCGAGAAAATAAAAATCTGGGTCACAACCCTGGAATGACCCAGATAGAAAGGAAAACAAAGCAAACTACCAAAACTCCCACCGAGTAGGGAGAGGAGTAGCCTTCCAATTGTTAAGCTTTACTTTCGGCCCAACGAACTGCACATCTGCTTTGCTGGAACCTTCTCCAACTTCTACCATGTTCACATCATCAAACAAACTCTAGAACCTTTCAATTAACTCTTCATCAACGTCAACCACTGGACTTGGAACTGCTGTCACTGGGCGCTTCACGGCACCAAGCTTGACAAATGACCAAGAGAGACGCGGGATAGGCTTCGGAAGTGCCCACGCCTTCTGTTTCAACCTTTTAGCCCTTTTCACGTCTGCTGCTGTGGGTTTGAATCCAAGACCGAACGTATCCAAGTTTTTAGCAAAGACACTGGCTGCACGATACCTTATAAAGAAGCGCCCAGGCCTTTGCCTGGCACAAAACCATTCTTCAGCATTTCAGATGCCACCATGACAGATGCGGAGGCTAACTATGGAGTTGGAATACATTTCCCTTATGGAACCTTCTCAATTGGCACTGTTTCAGAAACCTGGTAGACCCAAGGCCCTTGGTCATCTTCTACCTCAATGAACGGGATGGAGGCATCATTGTAAGCAACTAAGCTCTCATCACCATGCACGACAATCTCCTGTCTGTCCCACTCAAACTTGACCATCTGATGCAAAGAGGACGGGACTGCTTTGGCTGCATGTATCCAGGGCCGACCCAACAGCAAATTGTAAGAGACGGACACATCCAATACCTGGAACTCCATGGTGAATTCAACCGGTCCTATTGTCAATTCAAGCACTATATCACCGAACGAATCCTTTCCTCCACCGTCAAAACCTCGGACACATATACTGTTCTTTCGGACCTTTTCAGTATCAATCTTCAGCTTGTGCAGAGTGGAGAGAGGGCAGATGTTTGCACTGGAACCATTATCCACCAGCACCCTAGTGACCACCGAATCTTCACATTTCACTCTAAGATAGAGAGCTTTGTTGTGTTCAGTACCTTCCACAAGCAACTTGTCATCGGAGAAAGTGACCCTGTTCACCTCAAATATCTTATTGGCGATCTTCTCCAAATGGTTCACTGTGATTTTATCGGGGATATGAGCTTCGTTCAGAATTTTCATCAGGGCCCAACGATGCTCATCTGAATGGATCAACAATGATAGCAAAGAAATCTGAGCGGGCGTCTTCCTCAACTGCTCCACAATGGAGTAATCTTGCACTTTCATTTTTCTCAAAACCTCCTCCGCTTCTTCCTCAGTGACTGCTTTCTTTACTAGAACTGGATTATCTCTGAGTGTTTTAGCTTTCCTTAACTCTTCCAGAGCAAAGCATCTCCCCAAACGAGTTAATCCCTGGACCTCATTGACTTCTTCTTTCACTTCCTTCCCCTTATAGGTTACTATCACCCGTTCATAGCTCCATGGGATAGCCTTGGTGCTGATCACTGGCAGCTGGGTTACAGGCTTGATGATGACAAGGTCCTTACGGGCACCCTCCACAACTATGATAAGCTTATTCACCAACCCTAGCACGATCACCTTTGACTTTTCTTGCTTTGGTACAGCATCACTTGGGGATCTCTTCTCAACTACCACGGATGGTTCACCGTTCGGCATGCTCAACTTGTTTGCTGCTCCTTCAACCATTGGTTTTGTGACAATTGTTTCCTTGACTGGCTTGGCCTCACTAGACCGAATCATCATAACAGATTGTGATGGCTTCTTGGGCTCCCCCTCCTTGTGTACTATCTCGATCATGTTTGTTTCATCATGAGTTGGCAATGGGTTCTGATTGATGTTGGGTGCTTCCGGAGTTTGGACCACAATCTGGTTTGTGTCGATGAGCTCTTGGATGACATTCTTCAAGTGACAACACTTTTCTGTACCATGCCCCGGAGTCCAGAACAATATGCACAACTCAGGGAGTAATCAAGATTCTTTGGAGGAGGGTTTGGCAATTTTGACTCAATTGGCCTCAGCACATCCAACCGCCTCAATCTCTGGAATAAGCTGGTATAAGACTCCCCCAACGGGGTGAAGGTTTTCTTCCGCTGCAACCTCTCATTTTTGAATACTGGCTTGGGCCGGAAACCTGGGCCGGCAGGGTTTCGGTAGGCACGTGGAGGTGGGTAAGCATTTTGTGGAGCTGGATAGGTGTTTTGTGGGGTCAGGGCACGCCATTGTGGGTAAGAAGGAGGTTCAGTGTAGGACTGGGCGTGGTGGACAGAAATTTGAGGGTCTGGTGATGGAAAGTAATGTTGAGGCGGATTATATGGGGTTTGGGTGTAGGTTCGGTGATGGGGTCGAGGCCGGGTATAATGGTGTGGTGTGCCCCTTGGTCCAAACCACGATCCTGAGTCAACAGTTGCCACATCTTCTTTCTTCTTCTTTCCGATCACTCCTCCGGTACCATTCTGGATGGCTTGGGTGGTTGCTTTGATGGCTGACTAGCTCATGATTTTGCTTGATTTAAGCCCTTCTTCCACCATGCCACCCATCTTCACTACCTCGTTGAAAGACTTGCCTATGGCCGATATCAGATGGCCAAAGTAGGTAGGCTCCACAGCCTGCAGAAAGTATTCCACCATTTCATTTTCCTCCATTGGAGGGTTGACTCTTGCCGCTTGTTCTCTCCAGCGAAAACCATATTCTCTGAAACTTTCTCCTGGTTTCTTCTCTATCTTAGTCAAGGACAAATGATCTGGAACGATTTCTATGTTGTATTGGAAGTGTCGTGCAAATGCTTGGGCCAAATCATCCCAGGTATACCATCTGCTGTGATCTTGACGTGTGTACCATTCAAATGCTGCGCCACTCAGACTCTGGCTGAAGTATGCCATTAACAGCTCATCTCTTCCACCAGCTCCTCTCATTTTGCTACAGAATCCCCTCAAGTGGGCCACCGGGTCTCCGTGCCCGTCATATAGGTCGAATTTAGGCATCTTGAATCCAACGGGCAACTGAACATCAGGAAATAGACATAGATCTTTGTAGGCTACGCTCACCTGGCCTCCAAATCCCTGCATGTTTCTGAACGATTGCTCCAGACTCCTTACCTTCCTGAACATCTCCTCCTGTTCCGCGTTTTTAGGTGGTTTCTCATTCTCAACAGGGAGGTCAAAACGAGGAGTGTAAGGGTGATGATCTGGGGCCTTGAAAGTAGGCTCTGGGGAATAGTACTGATTATCTTGGGTCTGCAATAATGGCTCACTGGAGGATCGATGGAGTGTGGCTGGCGGGGGTGCTACGAAAACAAGGGTGGTTGGTGGAGGGGGTATGGGATTGTTTTGGCTGGTGGTGCTTGTGGGGTTTGGGAGGTGGTACCCTGATAATGGTGGTAGTGGGTGAAACCTGGTGCATTTTGTGGGGATGAATCAGCAGTGGGAGGTTCTTGGGATTGAGCTAATGGTGGGATGAAAGCGGGGTTGGCAGGGTATGATGGTGGGGGATGCCCTTTCACCCATGCTTGGTACATTTCGGCCATTTGATATTTCAACTTGTATAGTTCCTCTTTCAGATTAACCTCAGACTCTTCCCCCTCTCTTGACAGATCAATAACACTTGTGTCCAGTTATTGGCCAGCCATAATCAACTTGTTCTTAGACCTGGTGTTGTACGGGTGGGTTGCTAGAATGCCGATCAAACTAACCACCTGCATGTACTTGATGACAACAAGCAAACTTGTTAGCGATTAAGAGCTTAACAGATAGGCAACCGCACGTTGTGGATGCAATGCACCTAAGCAGTTAACCATTCTATTATGCATTTGAACGGCTGCTTGTTTTATCCCGGCTTTCACTAATTCTTTTCATTTGCAGTTTTCTTTCTCTCTTTTCATTCCCGCTTTTCTTTGCTTGATTCTTGTTTTCCTCTTTTATTCTCGCAATATCTTCCCTCCCTTGTTTATGCCATTATTTCTTTCCCCTCGATTTATTTCCAGTCTTTTTTTTTCTTTTTCATTTTATGGCAATGATCGAATCCTATGTGAATTGCCTACGTATCATGACGCCGCATGAATCAGACCGAGCGTAGTTCTGGGGATAAATGCAAAAGGACACATTTTTTTTTCTTCAAATCTTCTTTAAACAAAATAGAAACATCCTGATTACAACGATTTCCTTACAGTCTTAAACATTTTAAAAAACTAAAGCAAGACTCCAAACGGACTGACAGACTCTAAAAGAAATTGCAACGCAGACTCGAAAAATAAAATCAAGAGTACATAAGTGCTTCCACTGCTGCTCCAGTTGGTTTTGTTGCGGTTTTATGCGCCAGGTCTTCTTGAAGTCGAAACAAGTCATCCATGATCTGTCGGACAAAAATCATAACTGAAGCGAAGAACATGTAGTGGGTCATGTCTTCACACTCGTTGCATTTCATCACAATGTAGTCCGCAATCCTCCTAACCCTTTCCCTGATAATACCCTTCTCTTGTAGCAATCGTCTAATCTACTGAAATCGGGCCCCCAAAACTTGTTCGACAGTATGTTTTTGCTCTTGAAGTTGCTGCAGGTCCTTTTCTAACTGCGACATCAGGGCATAGCAATGTTCCCTTTCTGCTTTGAAATCTCTTGCCTGCTTGGTCACTTCGCTTTCAAGGACATTGATCCTTTTCTTTAGACCCACAATTCCTCTGTCGTACTTCTCTTTCAGCTGTCGGACGAAACTTGCCCGTCCCTCCGCATTCTTAACTAACTTGGCTTGTGCTTTTGCTAACTCCTTTTCAGTCTTTTCCAGGTCCGCCTCGTAATCACCCACCTTTCTCCTAAGGCCGTTTATGAGCTTCTCATCTTGTCTACTTCTAGCTGGATTTTCGGCGGCGATTTTCATTCTTTGAATTTGAGCTCGTAAGGCTTCATTTTCCTGGGCCAGTTTTCTTCTTTCTCCTTCAGCTTCTTGCAGTTGTAGATCATTATTGAACTCAACGTTTCTCAATTTCTCTTCAAGAGTGTGAATGGTAGCTTGGTACTTTTTCTCCTTCTCTCCCCAGGCCAACCTTTCCTTGACTTTGTCATCGAAAGCCTGCACATGTGGTCTTTTTGCTGGTCTTTCAGGCTCTGGTTCGGGCTCTGGCTCATTGCTCGCACCTGACTTTCCTTCAAACCACGCTGCATAATTCGAATTCACTTCCCCTTTAGCAACATTTGGTACCTGGGTGCCATTTTTCAGATACCAACAACTTTTCCAATCTTGCTGGACTAAAGCCTCTAGCAATGCTGCCTCTGGATGGAGTTCGATGACCTGGGTGGTTAGATCTTCATCTTCAAGTACCACCTGATATCTCCCTATGTGACGACCCGACCCGTCGTCTCATGTGGTACTGCTTCGTTTCTCCCATTTTATGCTTCATTATGTTTCGTTATTGGTATGTGGTGTGTTAGAGTTGATTTGGATTGGTTTTTATAAGAAATGAGACACTTGATCTCTTTAAGGAAGGCTTAAGTTGGAAAAGTCAACCGGACGTTGACTTATGAGTTAGAAGGCTCGGATGTGATTTCCGGTGATTCGGCTAGCTTCGGGAAATGATTTTTGACTTAGGAGTGCGATCGGAATTGATTTTGGAGGTCCGGTGTAGAATTAGGCTTGAATTGGCGAAGTTAGTATTTTGGCGAATTCCGGTTGATAGGTGGGATTTTGATCCGAGGGTCGGAATGGAATTCCGAGAGTTGCTGTAGCTTTGTTAGGTGATTTTGGATATGTGTGAAAAATCTCAGGTCATTCGGACATCGTTTGGTCGGATTTTTGATCGAATGCGTAATTCGGAAGTTTTTAAGAAACTTAGGCTTGAATCCGATGTGATTTGATGGTTTTAGCGTTGTTTGAAGTGTTTTGAGGATTGGAACAAGTTTGAATAAGGTATTAGGATGTGTTGGTTTTTTTTGTTGAGGTCCCGGGAGCCTCGGGGTGAATTCGGGTGGTTAAACGGAAGGTTTTTGGAGTTAATTGCAGGTTCAACCTTGCTGGTATCTGTTGGTTTCGCACCTGCGGTTATGGGACCGCAGGTGCGGTCTCGCTGAAGCGATTGGAGGATGCGCAAAAGCGGAAGTCTTGGCCCTTGCCAGATTCCGCAGGAGCGGAAGGAGGACCGCATAGGCGGCCTCGCAGAAGCGAGCTAGACCTCGCACGAGCGGAATTTGGAACCCTGGTCAGGTTCCGCAGAAGCGGAACATTGGATCGCTTAAGCGGTCCCGCAGATGCGATTGTGGACCGCAGAAATGGAAGGTTGCCTTAAGTGAAAGGTCCGCAAAAGCGGACGTTGACCGCATAAGCGGAAGCCGCAAAAGCGGTACTGGATCCGCAGAAGCGAAATGCCTGGCAGTTAAGTGAAATTAATCATCTTCGCGAATTTTTGAAAGAACAACATTTTGGACTTCGGACTAAGGAGATTTTGGGCGATTTTTGAAGAGGGTTTCGAGGGCTATCATCAGGTATGGATTCTTGGGCTTAGATTATGTTATTATTGTGTATAAACATGAATTAACACTGAAAACCCAAGGAATTAAAGGGTAAAAATGGAGGTTAGGGCTTGAAACTTAAGAAAGGTTAAACTAGGGATTTGAGTGGTCAAATGGACTCCGATTTTGGTGAATTTTGTATGTATGGACTCGTGGCGAGACGAGGAATCCGGTGATGTAAATTTCGTAATTTTTTGAGATGCGGGCCCGGGGCTCGGGTTTTGCTAGTTTCGAGATTCTTGCTAATTTTCGCTAATTTTCGATTGGGTATTGTTCCTTTAGCATATTGTGATGTATTCGCTCTGATTTTTGTTAGATTCGACGCGCGTGGAGGCCGATTCGAGGGGCAAAGGCGTCGCGAGCTAGGGATTTCACCGGTTCGAGGTGAGTAATACTTGTAAATGATATCCTGAGGGTTTGAAACCCCGGATTTGCACATCATAGTGTTGTATTGTGGTGACTTGCACGCCAGGTATGAGCGTGGGGTAGAGCACCGTTGGGGACGGTGACTTGGTCCGTCCCGGTTGTTGATTTTACTGCGTAATTGACTAAAACCTGCTTGATGCTATCGTGATTTGGGCTGATTGCCATGTTTTGGGCTTCGTGCCGATTAATTGAATCCTTTAGGGATTATTATCACTGTTTTCATGACACTTAGCATATTAAATGATTTCAGTCCTGAGTTAAACCCTGTTTTGAAATGTGCAGTCATATTGTCAAAGTTTAAAGACTTAAATTGTATTTTTTTCTGATGTTTTGAGTTAAAAGATATTACTTGACATTGCCCGAGTGGCTCATCTGCATGTTCTGGACTGAGGATGGATCGGGCTGCATGCCGCAGCGATACTATGATGATATTGCGCTTGTGCTGTAGGAGCCCCTCCGGAGTCTGAACACCCACAGTGAGCGCGGGTACCCAAATAGATCGGGCTGCGCGCCGCAGCGGTCATATGCATTGCATTGCATTCATGCATTGGTTCCTGTTTGTAATACGTGTCATGACATTCATCACTCTCATTTCATTGGCATTCATGCTACTTCTTGCACTGTTTACCAGACGCCCGGTGTTAATTGGTAGTGGAGTGCTGTGTCGAGGGGCTGACTTATGTGCGGACTTGCATTATCTGATTACGCATTCATTTGCTTGACTGTCGGAAAAGGATATTTTCAAAGAGGTTTTTAAACTGAGCCAGATATTTTCTAAAGGATTTTTCACGGTTTTACTGTTTTCTCAAAGGGTTGTACTGTCCTATATAGCATGATGGAGTGCTCTTACGTGATTTCTTGCCTCTCAGTTATTATTTACTCTTATTACCACTGAGTTGGAAGTACTCACTTTACTCCCTGCACCTCGTGTGCAGTTGCAGGTATTGTTCACCCGGTAGCGGGTTATTAGCTGATTGAAGGTAGGGCTATTGTAGCTGAGCAAGGTGACCGCCAGCGTTCGCGGCACCGGATGTTGTCTTTTGATTTTCCAGAATTTTTCTTTATATATTATTATTGGCCCTGTAGTTGTGTTCAGGTTTCTTTAGATGCTCGTGACTTGTGACACCCCGGTCGGGTTGTGTTGGGTTGTACATACTGGTTATTATTGTCGTTGAGCTATATTCACCTATTCGTTTATGTTTAATAAATGTTAAAGAGACGATTTGGGTTAGTTGGCTGGCCTTGTCTTCACGAGAGGCGCCATCACGACCGGGTTTGGAAATTGGGTCGTGACACCCTAGCTGCCTTAAGACCCTATGTGGTGCATACGGCTGGACACTCCGCAAACCTATCAACATCAGATAACCCTTTGTGGCTATCATATATATGATTTCTGTCATCGGGAGCCAACCTATAGTCCATTCAACTTGACTTGCTTTTAGAGCTTTCAAATGGGAGATCCAAGCTTCAAACCCTTCTGGAGCGTTGTAATCTTTCACCCTTTCCTCGTAGCTTTTGATGAAATTATCTTTGCTTGAACCATAGCTCATGAACTTGGGGTGGTGGCGGAGATGCTCGATCAACCACATTTGTAGAAGAACACTGCAACCCTCGAAGAATTGGGCCCCAGATCTACACAATGTCAATGCCCGGTAAATATCTGCCAGTACTAGAGGAGCAAGTGTGTGATCTTTCTTTGTAATAAGGGTTTGTGCAACTCTAGCCATGCGGGAATCTACCGTCCCCTCGGCATTTGGAAGGACTATGATTGCTAGGAACGCAACTATGAAGGCGAACCTACGATGAATTTGCAAAAGGTTCTTGTCTTGTTTGTTGTTCAATCCTTTTTCATGTCTCTCGAACCCGACCGAATGCCCGAATCTGGAATACAAAAATTGAAAGGAACAACACCCGTTGTCCACATGAGCCTTCTTCATTTGTTTGCTGATATTAATAATATTAAAGAATTTGTGCACTGATGGGGCTCTCGGGAATATCAACTGTTGTTTTCCCAAGTCCCGGCCAAAATGGATGTACCCAGCTATTTCTTCCAGTGTAGGGGTGAGCTCAAAATCCGAGAAGCGAAAGACATTGTGCACAGGATCCCAAATTGTTACCAAAGCTTTGATCAAATCTCTTGTGGTTTGATTTCCAACATATCAATGAGAGCACCCAACTGTTCTTTCACCCAGTCTTGACCATCTCCGTCCAAATCATACCACCACATGCGCAACTGCAACTGAGCCTGCTCTACAAGTAGTAGTTTCGGGTCCTGGACAATGTTCATCTTGGTGCCTGTGAATGGTTAGGGTTAGGGTTGACTCTGATAGATTTTGAGGAAACAGTTTTCTCTCAAAAGAAAATGACCCTTTCCCCTTTCTACACAAAAGTGGCTGCTTTCATAAATGTGGCCCCTTCGCAATTTCAAGTAAATTTTGAGGCAGGGGGAAGACACTTAGAAAAATGACCCCTTAGTGATAGATTTGTTCGTTCTCTACGAAAATAGCCCTTCGACAACTGAAAATATTCTAAGGCTATCTCGGTGAGAACATCGCCGAAACTAGGTCGGCTTATTCTTGACACAGATCCCTACCTACGACTTCACTTTATTTGGTTAATTTTGCAAAAAGAGGCCGAACCCTATGTAGGTTGCCTACGTTATCCACATCCGGTGGGAATCAGACCTGCGTAGTTCGGGCAGTCTTGACATAATTTTAAAAAGAAAACGCGAGTGTCTCGTTTTGAAAAGACTCTTTTTGCTTCTTTTTTTCTCTTTCTTTTTTCTTTTGTTTTTCTTTTCCAAATCCCTTTTTCTAAAAAAAATCGGCAGAGTTTCTGGATATTTTCAAATACCGGGTTTATTTCCTTTCTACGCCACTCTTGGTTTTCCCCTGATTGTCTTTCCTAGCCGGTCAGCATGCAAGCCGAAACAAATAAATGTTCACATAGCACGTAAGATGCATCAGGGTGGTCTGTTATTTTGGGTACACCTGTCCTAGACGGATCCAACCCCTGTGTTGAGTCCCCTAAGTCAAATGCACGTGATGCAAACAAACGTTCCTACTAGGGATTCGACATGAGGTTATGTTCTTCTAAGTTTAAACCTGGGGTTATGTTCTAGACTAGGTTTACCCGAGTGGACAACTCGAGCCGAGGTGGGGGCAACATACCGATGGTACTAAAGTCTGCCCTGCCTTGTTGCTGACCCATGCCTCGTTCTAACTGGTATGACTTCTAACAGAAAGTGGGCCACGCGAACGTGTGCGCCAAATTTTAGAAGACTCAGAAGGGTGGCATAAGAAAGCATTTTAATAACATTCAAACAGTATTGAAATGGCACATAAATGGCAATTAGCACATTGGGTTCACAAAATACAATAATATCAACAATAAATAAATCCAAGCAAAATAATATTAACAAGCTCGAATTCTTGTACCCTGAACCAGAAGTTCTTGGTTCTTATCCCCAGCAGAGTCGCCAGAGCTGTCACACCTCCTTTTTACTACCCACGGAAAGGGGTATCAAGGGAGTTTTTCGAATTTAAGTGACAATCGAAATGGATTATTATTTAAGATCAGAGTCGCCACTTGGGATAGTTTACGGTGTCTCAACTCACCGGTTTAGAACTTCGAATCGAGGAGATTTGACTCTGTTATAATGTCTGCGAAACACAGAAATCCGAGTAAGGAATTCTGTTAACCCGGGAGAAGGTGTTAGGCACTCCCGAGTTCCGTGGTTCTAGCACGGTCGCTTTGATCATACTTGGCTAAATTAAATTGTTTAATTACTGATTTTAGAACCTATGTGCATTTGCCTTTTAATTAAGAAATTATCTTAAAACAGGTCACGCGCACGTGTACCCGTTTGTTTGGTGCGTCAAAATCATGTCACGCGAACGTGTCCACAATTAATAACGCCTTATTATTATTAAGAAAGTTTGGCCAAAGTTGCGCGAACGCATACTCCGGTTTTTTTTAGAATCGTAATTATGTCACGCGAACGCGTACACAACCACGATGGTATATTGAACGTGCCTAAAGCAAACTACGAATATCATTTTAAATATCTAAGTCGTAAAATTAATATGAGGACCATAGGGATTCAATTATGAATGGCACACCTCGGCCTAGAGAACTACATTTAATTAAAGCGAAACTATATTAGTAACAAATTTATTATTAGGAAAGTTGGACGAAGTTGCGCAAACGCATACTCCGATTTGGTTTTTAGAGTCGTAACTATGTCACGCGAACGTGTACACAATCACGACAGTAGATTAAAAGTGCGCCTAAAGCATTGCTACGAATATTAATTCCTAATATCTAATTTGCGAGGGCCATAGGTGATCTAATTAGGATGGCACACCTCTTATACAACTAAAGAGTTACATTTAATCAGGGCTGAATGACATTCATACTTGCGAAAATATAAAAGCGCACAATTATTAGCAAGAGGGTTTAGGGCTCATGTTGGGAACTGGGCTGAAACCAAGCCCAAGAGAATGGGTGGAGGGAGGGAATAAAGCATACATGATTTGGCGGATTCAATTGGGCTATCATTGAGCCCAACTCTTTTTTAAAACAAATTCCCAACATCTAAAGACCGTTCTAAACATATCAATAGCTTACTAAGCGGAATTCAACAGTGAAATTGATTTAAACTTTGAATCAAACTCACATTGAAATCCTTTTCTTATTGAGTTAACATTAACTAAGAAAAAAGGCTAAGGCCAAAGACTATTGGGCCCCAAATTGAGCCCAAAACAAAAGCAGACCAAACCTGGTCGTGTGCTGCCTTTCTTGGGTCAGAGTTAGGCCTAGCAGTCCTTAAAAATTCTTCAGCATTAAGACCTTCTGAAATTCAGCCTCTACAACTAACAACATAGCAATTCCGAGCAACAGACACATAGCTACCCAAATTATACAATTAACCTTTATGACTTGCTTTTGAGGATGACACTAACAACATGGTTTTTTCTTTTAAAAAAAATTTATCCAAATATACCAGCTTACATATGCGAGTTACTCTAACAAAACACTTATTGTATGAGCTGACCAGATACTAATAACATTAACTTCAGCTGAGGGCTTCATTCAAACACATACAAATAACATGTGATTAACAGTTCTGAGACAGTTCCCAAATATTACAATCCCTGTGTATAGCAAAGCTGTTCAGATCTTCATGAAATAATAAAATGACTCTATTTTTCAGGCTTAACAATATGAATGAGTTATAAACTACAATATCATTTCTAAGCAAACCCAAACAGTTGGCAAGCAAACTACAAGCAGAAGAAAGGAGAACCAGAAGACATTAAACCAAATAATTCCTGAAATTTTCAACTTCAGACCAAACATTATGTTGTTCACTTTTGCATTTCAAAGCTCATGGGGAATACTTGAATACAGCAAATAGAAAGAAAAAGATCCCGAAGTCAGCAGCAATGGAAGCAAATAGAAAACCAGCAACAACAAACACGGCTCCCACAATCAAACCATGCTTCAACCCTTTTGGAATTCGAAAACTTCAAAGAATTTCTTCTAGTTTTTCTTGTGAAAATTAGAAGAGTTTTAGCTAAACAATGCAGAACTTTCTTTTAGTCTTTTCTAGGGTTCAGAAAATCTGTTTTTGGGAGTGAGGGAAGGGTTCTATGTATAGCCCTAAAGAGTGTCATGTGCTGAAAAAAGATAAGGGAATTATTCCCTTCAGCCACAAGGCATCTTTTAACAAACTTGGACAACTGGCTTTACCTCATTGGTTTCAACATTTTGTGCTAAGCAAATGAGGTCAGCTGCCCCCATTCTAGAACATTCCAACATAAATTTTATCTGATTTCAGAATCATTTAACCCTTTATGACCCCCTTAAGTTTCCATTTGTTCACTTAACTCCTATAATTTCTACTGAATTTCAAATCAGGACAAACAAAGATAAAACCAGAAAGTATCAAGAACCCAAATCAAAATGCTGAAATAGAAACATGATGATACAAATTAAACCTAAAACTAAACCAATTAATAAACGAAAAACTACTTATATAAATAACCTTAATAACACTGAATTCAAACCAAAACTGATGGCAAAGACAGAGCAAACAAAATATCAAACCCTAGTTAAAACTTGAACCTAAACATGTTTCAATTACTCTAATAACACATGCAAATAATGAAACTAACAGTCAAAGAAAGTAGAACCTAGATTATGCGGCTAAATCAGAAACAATTAACCAAGCGGAGGAATCAACAAAGAAAGAAGAAAAGAATAATGAAAAGTAAAAAGAAAGTGCAAGAAGTTACCTATGTTCATTTTTTTAAAAATAAAACTGGACCAGCTACGAACTTTGACCAAATTTCAGCAAGGTGATGTGAACTTGAACTAACATTAGTCGACTGTTCTAAACAAGAACAGTCGACTAATGGAAGTTTTAGATTCAACCCTTCCGAGATTGACCAAAAATCAGAGAAGTATGAAAAATTAGGGCTTGGCTTTTTTAGATCTAAAATTCGAGAAATTGGGGACTGATTTGAAAAGGATTGAAGGTGGTTTAGGGTTCAGAGGGGTGCAAGGGTTATAGGGTGTTAATTTGGGGCGATTTGGAACACCTAGGGTTTTTGGGCATGGATCTCGGATTTGAAATTCGAGATTCTTGGTGGTGATTTGAAAGAAACGAATGGGAGATTTGGAACGAGGAGGTGATGGAGGTTCTGTGGTGTTAAACTGGTGGTGTTTGGGACACCGGAACCGCCGTGAGGCGATTTCCGGTGGGTGTTTGATGGCGGAGGCGGCGAAGGATATGAAGGCGGCTAGGGTTTCTGGAGTTAAGGGTGTTAGAGACGAACAGGAGGGTTTGGACTGAGGGGGGGGGGGGGAACAATTTTCGGACACTTATATATTAATTGAGTGACCAGTCCGGGCCGTTGGAAATCCAACGGCTGTGATGAAAATGAAGTGAAACGGGGTCGTTTTGGGGATGGGGAGACCTGGACCGGGTTAGCTATTTTGGGCCTGGGTTTTTTGGGCAGTTTTGGGATTGGATTTTGGGTATGGGGCAGCCCAATTTCGATTAAAAAGCCCTCTTTTCGATTACCTCTTTTATTCTCTTTTTTTTTCTTTTCTTTCTTTTTTTTAAATTAAAAATCCTAAATTAATCTAAATTACGAAATTAAACTAATTACCTAATTACAAAATTACAAAAATCATTTAATCCTAAGTTAAAAGAGAAAAATCAATAATCTAAAAAGGTAAAATGTAAAATGGGCCATTTTTTGTGATTTTCGTTTCAATAAAATAAATAATTAACCAATTAACCCTAAAAATGTAAAAACAAAACCTAAATGCAATGCATGGTATTTTTGGCCTTTTTCATGATTTTAACAAAAATTAAATGTGCAAAAAAATGCAAACAATCAATAAAATTCTACAAAAATTCCTTAAAATGGCAAATAATTAAGAAATATCTATTTTCTTGGGATTTTATAGGAGTAGTTTGTATAGGGCAAAAATCATGTGCTCACATTGTGTAATTAGAAGAGGATGGTCGGTTAAGTGGTTAAGAGGTACAACTGTCAACCACTAACCAACAATATAAACAACCCCTTCCCTCTGTAATTGAAATCAATCGAACAATACCACTTCTTCTTCTTCCTTTCTCTCTCAATTTCACCTTCTCTCATTTTGCATGTCATTTACAGTAGAAGATCCGATGGATTCTATCACGTAGCCTAGCATCCACAGTGGCTGAGATTGTGTGGCTTGTTGGTTTATTTGATGAGTTGGGGGTTACTCTCACATTGTCAGTTCCCCTTCATTGTGACAGTAAATCAGGAATACAAATTGCTGCCAATCCTATGTTCCATGAACGTTTGAAACATATTGATATTGATTGTCACTTCATCCGCCAGAAAATTCATTTAGGCTTGGTTCAAACAGTCTACTTGAGGTCTGCTGATATCTTGACCAAGGGCTTGAGTAGTATTCAGCACAGTCACAAACTGTCCAAGCTAGGCCTCAAGAACATCTTTATTAGTCCTAGCTTGAGGTTGGGGGGGGGGGGGGGGTGGGGTAATGAGATATGTGATACATGTCATGACCCAGGTTAATGTTGTATAGGCTTAATTTAACCATAGTTAGATTAGTAGTAACTATAGTTAGGTGTTAATATTGTAGTTAGATTGTAGTTAGTCAGTTATTTTGGTGATATAACTATAGGTGTATAGTATTTTGGAAGATAACAGAAAATGAGATCCTTTTCTCTCAACTCTCTCTCTGATCTACTCTTCTTGTGTTCTTCATCTCATTCCTCTCGTGCAAATTCACAAAATTGACACATAGAGATACTATTAGTTGGATGAAGTAATTTCGTGAAATTTATTAATTTCCCAAAGAAAACAAGAATATTAAGATCACTTGGTAAATGGTTGAATCAATCAACCGACAGGGAAATTATTTTGGCCTTTTCACTCAAATTTTGTTTAATCACAAAATTATCGGCTAAAAGGTTCCTTAATCCACCAACAATAGTCGAAAAGATTAAAGGAATGCTCTACTTTGAAAAGTTGGTAAATGAACAACTACGTACTGGCTACTGCAATTGAGGCAATGGAATATAAATTTTATAATCATCTTATACATTGTTAGTGAACAAAGCTAAAATCCAAAATATACTGTGAACACTTGAATGCCAACGGAACGGATCAAAAAAAACGTTACAGTACTGGTAAAAGCAAAGAGAAGCTGATATATGTGCAGCAAATTAAAATGTTGCATTTTTATTTCGAGATAGCTAGTGACTCTAATTTGTTTGGGATTGAGGCGTAAGTATTGTTGTAGTGAAGTTTCAAAAGGGAGCAGAGAGTGGTTCCTTAAGCTTAGATTGATCAGGCGAGTCAATTATTGCTGAAGGACACGAGCATTGGCAAGATGCCTCTATCACCACGTTTGTCTTCGTTACTTGTTCTTCTTTGCAGTTTTCGACTAAATGTGCTTCCTCAATTAGCATTAGCGCCTTCTTTATTTCAATAACTGCCTTTCTTCCCTATGGTACATTTGCATTTTGAAATCCCAGAGGCAGAAAACAAGAAAGAACTCTCGTTAGAAAAGCCGACGTAAGCAATCACAAATTTAAACTCTTAAGTAACGTGAAATATCGCTGCAGCCACTATATATACGTATTAGCTTGAGTCAACTGATGCAGGTGCATTACCCCATAACCCCCCCCCCCTCCCACACACCCCACCCCAGCTATGGGGCAGAAGAAAATTTAGGATGAGTCAATGAGTTCAGAATGAATGTAATCTTATTTATCGAACATATATATAGTTTACTTTTGTTCGAGTTAAAAGCAATAATTTTAGTTAAACCAATAAAACCCGTCCTAAATATGCCTATGTCCATCCGCTAGCATGTCTAAGCACAACTATTACATTGTTTAAATTAGCAAGAGCAAAGCATATATATGTGATAGCTGCAGACCTCTACAAATATATTTGATGCTTCGTCCGATTCTGTATTCTGCACTATGTCAACAGCAACTTCCTGCATTATTATCATAACATAACATATTCTCAACTAGCTCAAGAAATTAGAAGAATGATGGTGAAAGAATATAACAACAACAACGATCCAGTAAAATTATACAAGTGGTGTCTTGGGAGGGTAGTGTGTACGCAGACCTTACCCCTACCCCGATGGGGTAGAGAGGCTGTTTCTAATAGACCCTCGGCTCAAGAAGACAGAAAAGACGAGAAGAAACAACATATCGGTACCGTCAACAGAAACCATAGAAATAATAACAGCAACCTAAGAACCAGAAAATAAATGACATGCAATAACAATAACAAGTAAATAAGGCATGGTGCTATGAAAAACGGATCGGAAGGGTCAAACAAATTAAACTAGAGATTATATTGGAGGCATTACTCGAGCGAGGTTAAGTTGACCTTGATTCAATGTCTTAGGCTCCATCTCAATGGAGCAGCGAAAGTTTGCCATGAATAACTGGATAAAAATTCAACAAGAGAAAGCAAAGAAAATAATAGGCCACTGCCCATCACAAAACTTAAGATGACATTAAAATGCCTACTTTCAACTGCTAAATAGTACTCCAAAATATAGCTAAGGAAAAGCTGGTGAAGTTTCCAATGGGAATTCACGGAGTCTTGTTTGGTGAAATTGAGGTGGGGAATTAAGGAAAATGGAGAAAACAAAGTAAAAGTCTTCTATTTTAGCATAATGCATTTACATCTCGTGAATATGCACTGGATTGAAAATGAGATCATTGACTTATTGAAGCAGAAGAAATGAAGAACAAGGTCTTCACAGATCACGAGCCCGATGCCTTCTCTCTTTAATTGGTTGGTTGAGGACCTATCAAAGGGCGACCTTCTTTTGTTGGATTACATTATTTACGTTAATTGGTAGTTAAGTTTGCATTGGAGATGGCATAATCAATCTCTTTTTAGTAAATGCCCAACTCGTCCAAGTTTAAATGGGATGGATATGAATAGTTTTAGGGGTGTTCAAAACCGAACCGAAACCGAAGCTTAATGACTTATTGGTATTGAGTTAACGGTTTAACGGACGGGGAACCTTTTTTATCACCCCGGATGACGCACACTGCTTTAAATAAAGCGCAGTGAATAATGCGCCAGACCGCCTAACGAGTTGAACCGTTCTCTTATAGAACGGGTAAGCCGTCAGGTCAAAGTACGCATTTGAGGATTGCCTCTCCATGACAGATGCGCGTTTGAAGGCTAGCTCCTGCTTCGGAGCTTCATCCCCTAGTCTATGTCCATAGGTGACGCAACTCCGTACCGACACTTCACTACTACTTTCATTTTTCTTTTCTCCTGCACTCGAAATAGTTGCTCAAGAAACGGGGGAACCTTCTGTTAGGATTTTCTCAATTCTAGATTGTGATTTATAAACAATATATATAAATCCTTTCAATTATTCAGAACCGTGGAACTATATGATTTTCACATAAAATAGAGATACAATAACTTCAATTAAGAAAACTTACCTGAATCCATGATGTGTTTTCTTAATTAAATTGAGCGGAAGTCTTCTTCAGAGTTGCTGTTCTTGAGAAAATCAGTATTTCTCTCTCTTTTCCTTTTCTATGTTCTTTTCAGAATAGAATCGATGGAGTACGCTATTCTTCCTTTTAATAGGCAGAGAGAGGGACCATCAGTTAATTCCCACTTTCCATCAAAGTGGGTTAGTGGGGAGTTATAACCATAATTAACTTCCCCCACTTTCCATCAAAGTGGGTTAATGGGGAGTTATGACCATAATTAACTTCCCCTAATTTTATCCAATTATTAATTTAATAAAATATATTTATATTAAACCAAAATACTCACGTGAGCCATATTTTACATTCTCCCACTTGGTGCACGTGATGTTACTCACTTAATGGTTTAATAAATATCTCAATCATTATGTGCACAATAAAATGTTAAATTCTCATTCATTGGAAACATCACTCGTTGTTATTGAATAACTAAACTTATATGAGTCATGGCGGTTGTATATCATTTACTCGATATAGTCCCTTCCATGTACTACAATATCAGTCTATTACCCAATACAACATGTAAAAGTAATACTTAATTGGTCCAACGTTAATGCTTAGAATATCTTTATCTAAGCCTGAACCTGTCATCATTATTCTCAATATTATGTATACAAGAGAAAACAGGTATAGAATACCAAAAACATATGTTTAAATGAGCTCAAAGTGTCAATTTCATAAACATAATAAAGTCTTTAGATAAATTCATACATTGCTATTAAGAATGCCCATTCTTTCAACATGTTCAACAAATATTTTGGGTGGTAATCCTTTCGTCAAAGGATCGGCAATCATAAGTTTAGTGCTAATATGTTCAATTGACACTTTATGTTTCCTGGACTTCTTCTTTGACGGCAAAGTATTTCACTTCCATATGCTTAGCACCCTTTGAATACTTGTCGTTCTTAGAGAAAAAGACTGCTGCGGAATTATCACAATAAATTTTCAGCGGCCTGGCAATATTGTCGACTAGTCCAAGTCCTGAATAAAGTTCCGCAGCCAATTAGCCTGAACTGTAGCCTCAAAGCATGCCACAAATTCAGCTTCCATAGTGGACGCAGCTATGACAGACTGCTTCGCACTCTTCCATGATATTGCTCCTCCGGCTAACAGGAACAAATAACCAAATGTAGATTTTCTTGTATCTATACAACTAGCATAATCTGAATCTGAATATCCAATCACGTCAAGATGATCAGATCTTCTATAAGTGAGCATATAATCTTTCGTTCCTGGCAAGTAACGCAACACTTTCTTTGCAGCCTTCCAGTGGTCCATCCCTGGATTACTTTGATATCTTCCCAGCATTCCAACAGCAAAACTGATGTCTGGTCTTGTACATGTCTGGGCATACATTAAGCTCCCAACTATAGATGCATAAGGAATATCTTTCATTTGCATACGTTCCAATTCATTCTTTGGACATTGATTGAGACTAAATTTATCCCCTTTCTGAATTGGAACGGGACTTGATGAGCATTTTTCCATTCTAAATCTTTCTAACACTTTATTAATATAGGCTTTCTGAGACAATCCCAATAATCCTAGTGATCTATTTCGGAATATTTCTATCCCGATCACATAGGATGCCTCTCCCATATCTTTCATCTCAAAGTTATTAGAAAGGAATTTCTTGGTGTCATACATCATACCAAGATCATTAGTAGCAAGCAAGATGTCATCAACATACAAGACTAACATAATAAACTTACTCCCACTGACCTTCAGATATATACACCGATCAACAGTGTTTTCTTTAAATCCAAAGGTGACAACAGTTTCGTTAAATTTAAGATACCACTGTCGGGAAGCTTGTTTAAGTCCGTATATTGATTTCTTAAGTTTACACACCATGTGTTCCTTTCCTTTAATGGCAAACCCCTCTGGTTGATCCATATAAACTTCTTCCTCTAAATTTCCATTTAAAAAAGCGGTTTTTACATCTATTTGATGTAGCTCTAAATCATAATGAGCTACTAAAGCCATTATAATTCCGAGTGAATCCTTTCTAGAGACCGGTGAAAATGTCTCTTTATAGTCAATGCCATCTTTCTGAGTGAAACCTTTGGTAACAAGTTTGGCCTTGTGACGTTTAATGTTGCCATTCGAGTCGCGTTTGGTCTTAAAGACCCATTTACACCCGACTCTTTTGCAACCTTCCGGTAATTCAACAAGGTCCCAAATTTATTTTGTTCCATAGACTTCAACTCATCTTTCATAGCATCTAACCATTTATCAGAATTATTACTGTCAATGGCTTGTGAAAATGAAACTGGATCATTAGCAATTCCAAAGTCAATTTCTGACTCATGTAGATAAACTAAATAATCATCTGAAATAGCAGATCTCTTTTGTCTTTGAGACCTTCTTAATGCTACTTCTTGTGGTTTATCTACTGTAGGTTCATTAACTGCAATTTCATTATTAGTAGTAGGATCATTTATTTGTTGTTCTTGCTGGTTGTTACGTTGTACAACAACTTCAGGAACAACAAGTTTAGAAGAAGTGCAGGGTAGAGGAACTTGCATCCTGACTTCTTTAATTTCTACATTACGTGGTTCCTCACTCCCACTATTTTCACCATTCTCAATGAACCTAGCATTTCCAGTTTCAACTATTCTCGTACTATGATTTGGACAGTAAAATCTATACCCTTTTAATTTTTCTGGATAACCAATGAAGAAACCACTGATCGTTCTTGAATCCAGTTTCTTTTCAAGTGGATTATAAATTCTTATTTCTGCCGGGCAACCCCAAACATGCAGGTGCCTCAAACTAGGTTTCCTACCAGTCCAAAGTTCAAAAGGAGTCTTTGGGACTGCTTTACTATGAACCCTATTTGGCAAGTATACGGCAGTCCTTAATGCATACATCCACAATGAGATGGGTAAAGATGAATTACTCAACATACTCCTAACCATGTCCATTAATGTACGATTACGCCTTTCAGCCACGCCATTTTGTTGTGGAGTGCCAGGCATTGAGTATTGAGCACATATGCCACGTTTTTCAAGGAATTTAGCAAATGGACCAGGGTGTTGCCCAGTTTCATCATATCTTCCATAATACTCACCACCTCTGTCTGACCTGATTATTTTCACCTTTCTGTCTAGTTGTCTTTCAACCTCATTAATAAATACCTCTAAGGCTTTCACTGCTTGAGATTTTTCATGCAACAAATAGACATATCCATAACGTGAAAAGTCATCAATAAAGGTGATAAAATATCTTTCCTTACTGAAAGAAGTGACATCAAAAGGACCACATATATCAGTGTGTATAATTTCAAGAAGCTGAGTGCTTCTTGTGGCTCTTTTCTTTGTGTGTTTTGTTTGTTTTCCTTTAATACAATCCACACAAATATTAAGGTCCGTAAAATCTAAATGTGGAAGGATTTCATTCTTAACTAGCCTTTCCAGTCTTTCTTTGGATATGTGACCTAAACGTTGCCACAAGCAAGTTGAATGTTCATTCACCAAACTACGTTTGGTTCCAACATTATGATGCAGAGTTAGGAGGGTTTCGGCAAACAGATTATCAAGGTTCAATTTGTAGAGATTATCACAAATAATACCAGAACCAATAAGATGATTATGCTTAAACAAACTGAAACATCCATTGCCAAAATTTAAAAAATATCCAGCTTTATCTAACTTAGACAAGGAAATTAAATTTCTTGAAAGAGAAGGTACATAAAAGTTTAAAATAAGTCTAAGTGATGCCCGGTATCTAGGATTAAATGATAAGTCCCGACAACTTCAACTGGAGCCTTCACTCTATTCCCCATGTACACAAATCTTTCATTCCGATTTATGGTCTGGGTTGTAAGGGATCCCTTTCTTCTCGAACCATGCCTTACGTTTCAAGCAATCTTTCTGAAAGTGTCCGGGTTTTCCACAGAAACGACACTTACCTTTCTTGTGTTCCTTCTTACGTACTTGAGAAGAGGACTCATTGATATTATGTTGCCTCTGCTTAACTTTTTCATGTTTCTTTCCTTTCTTTCCAGCTCCTTGATGGCCTACAAGATTAATGGAGTGGGTTCCTTAATTCTTCAGCCTTGTTTCCTCTTGAACCAGCATACCGTGCAGTTCGTGCACGTTCCATTTGTCTTTCATGGTGTTGTAGTTCATTTGGAAAGGGCCATACTCAGATGGTAATGAGTTAATAATGAATTGAACAAGGAAATTCTCATCCACTTCCATTCCCAAAGTGTTAAGTCTTGCTGCTATATTTGTCATTACAATGACATGCTCATGCATGGTACGCGAACCATCAAATTTTATGGTGGTTAAAGTACCCATTAGTGTCCCAGAAAGAGACTTATCAGTAGTTTGAGAGCATTCTTCCACAAGTTTCAGAAGTTCTTTCGCGCTTTCAGTTTTGGGAAGAGTAATCTTAATGTTGCCCGCAATATTCATTCGTATAAACATTAGGCTTAATCTGTTAGACCTGTCCCAGTGCTTAAAATAGGACCTTTCTTCAGTACTACTAGTTTCAGTAATAGCTGTTGGCCTCTCAGTATAAAGTGCAACATCAAGATCTAAAACTCCAAGATGGAATTTTATCTGTTCGCACCAATCTGAGAAGTTGAGTCCGTTAAAGGTCGTAACAGAAGCGGAGTGCGAATGAAGAGCAAGTGCTGCAAATAAAATATGCCCATTCATTAATGCTTTGAGTTAAAATTAAATATATCGTTAAATTCAGAATGGTTTATGTTTTACTCTTAAATATATATTGATGTCCACCTTTGGGCGTAACACAAAATACTTTCTTTTTTAACATAATGATGCTTAAATAAATTTTACATAATTCGATAATTTTAACGTACAAGTTAGTAGTATTTACTATCTTTGGATAAATAAATAAAACTAACGATACATTTAAATTATCGACTTAATGTTCAGTAATTATAAGAACAAACAATCAACCTTTGGGCGATCCATAAATGTCTTATAATCAAGAACTTTAATTTACCCACAAAAAATATCCATCATGTCGTTTATAAACATCAAAACTTATGGGTAATTGGGTATAACAAATTATTATTTTGGAATTAATTATTCATAATGATTCGATCACTTTGGTGATTAACGAACCTCATGTTTATAATTCCAATGAAATTTTGAAACGGTATTCTTCCAAATATAATTCTTAAGTTTGGATTGTATCATTGAATCCACATCGGCGAATCCAATAAATTCATAAGTATTCTACTGTGTCTAACTAGTATGATGAATATTGTTTTCACAATTTCACGTTTACTTACTAATTATGAAGTCAAGTATTTGAAGCAAATCTTTTACTTGTCGAATCCACAAAGCGAACAGGATCATGAAATCAAATGATAATCAAATATACTATTGGTCATCAACACATAAAAATCATTTTATATTTGCTTCGCTATTACTATTGACAGTAATTGTGAAGTTCCTTAAATACACAATTAGGATTCACAAAATTAAGGAAACGTTAATTTTAGCGGAAAATTATTAGTTCCTAAACCTGTGCTCTGATACCACATGTTAGGATTTTCTCAATTCTAGATTGTGATTTATAAACAATCTATATAAATCCTTTCAATTATTCAGAACCGTGGAACTATATGATTTTCACATAAAATAGAGATACAATAACTTCAATTAAGAAAACTTACCTGAATCCATGATGTGTTTTCTTAATTAAATTGAGCGGAAGTCTTCTTCGGAGTTGCTGTTCTTGAGAAAATCAGTATTTCTCTCTCTTTTCCTTTTCTATGTTCTTTTCAGAATAGAATCGATGGGGTACGCTATTCTTCCTTTTAATAGGCAGAGAGAGGGACCATCAGTTAATTCCCACTTTCCATCAAAGTGGGTTAGTGGGGAGTTATAACCATAATTAACTTCCCCCACTTTCCATCAAAGTGGGTTAGTGGGGAGTTATGACCATAATTAACTTCCCCTAATTTTATCCAAATATTAACTTAACAAAATATATTTATATTAAACCAAAATACTCACGTGGGCCATATTTTACACCTTCTTTCATAATTCCATATGAGAGTATGGAGGACTTATGAACTGAAAGGGATCTTTAGCGGTAGGTGCATACTCAACGATTCTATCAATAGAGTCAAACCTCTGCTCTCTATACCATTTACAAGCAGCAGGGTTTTTTATGCGCCGCTTTACCCTGAAAGAAAAATGATCTTTGCTCCTCTGGGCGCTAGGCGCTCCCGTGGTTCGCGAGAAGGAAAAAGGATGTTCCATCTGGCACGAGATGATAAAGAGAGAGCTTCGTCTATCGATGAACAACGGATTGACGATACGGCCCTGCGAGAGTGTATTACTTTAGGAATTCCAACAATTTGTTTAACCGATACAAATTGTGATCCCGATCTCGCAATATTGAAATTTTTTTTATTAACGGCGTATCGGTTTAGGGGCGGATTATTCAATTTTCTTAATGGATAATCCATTAATCCGTTAAGGATTGACCATGTAATAATAGTAGTAGAATTTTTTTTTATGGCATTACATGTTTTGGAAAATATTCAAAAAAATTAGTAGACTTAGTCTGAGACACACGAAATCCTTTGCATTGCTACAAAAGCCAATCAGAAGGAAAGCATTGAGACATTACATTGAGAAAATTGCGGCCGAGAAGCTCAATTTGAGATTCTTCCACAGCTCGCCCAACTGAAACTCTGAGACTTAAATCGCAGCAGCAAAGGCATAGGCCAAAAGGGATAACGTCATAAAAATCTGCTGCAAACCACTGCTATTGATTCACTTTTATGGACTCTTAGTTTTAATCTGTTGGTGTGCATTCCACTGAAACGACATCCACAATATAGATGTGCCTGAGAGAAAATGGAACTCCTTAAGAGAGTCAAAAGTGGTGTATGACTTGGAGCAAGTTCAAGTAATAGCAAAGAAAGGAAAGAATGCGCTGATGCAGAAAGATAATAGCTAAATTTGGTAAATTGCGTCATGTGCAATATAGATTGAATTAGGCCGATGAACCGTCCGATAAGAGCTAAACCGATACCAATCCGCCCGATATCTTATCGGGTGGCTAGCAGATTGATACATTTAAAAGCAGATAACCGATAAGCCAAACCGTTAAGAGTAAATAACCGCCCAATCCGCCCGATAAGCAGCCCTAACTAGTTTATTGACTTGAGGTATGAGTTGAGTCCGAAATGACTCATCAAATTAATTATTGGGTCAAAACGGATTAAAATTATGCAGCTCATAGGTTAAATGCAACTCAAATCCAACAAAAACAAATTAGGAGAGAAGATTATGTAAATTTAGAAGAACGTACACTAATCGTTTAAGATAAAATACAATAACAATAACAACAACAACAAACCCAGTATAATTCCATAAATGAAGCCTGGGGAGGGTAGAGTGTACGCAGATCTTACCCTTACAATGATTCAGTTGAGAGGTTGTTTTCATAAACCCTAGTTTAAAATAAAATATAAGATAAAAATGATGGAAGGTTGGGCATGTTGGATTGTGGTAGCAAGTAATATGAGTTTTTCATAGGAGTGCAAAATGTAATCCATGAAAATATAACTCGCTCAACTTACACAGGTTTGGACGGTTGGACTGGGCACATATTCATTGGCGGGTCAATTTGGACTAAATTGGGCAGCCTACGTACGTTATCCAACTAAACTCGCATGCTATCATCTGAAAGAGAAAGCTGGAGTTAAACCATTAACTATACAGATTTATATATGTGCTGGAATATTCGACCATCACAATTTTAGTTTTACATTAAGGGGATATATTTTAGATGATTAACTTCTATCAACTCTCTACTTTATGAAGCACATGCGAGCTGTGTCCAGAAGCATGTGCCAAATCTTTTAATTTTGAGCTGTAAAATTAGATTTTGAACCTAATTTCTTTGGCTTGTTCCCATTGTTAAGCCTAAAGTTCAACTAATCTTCAACTTAGAGAACCTACACATTCTGAGCTTATTTCGAATTTGACATGTCCATACACGTGATGTGAGTGTGACAGAATGGAGGTCATAACATGAGAGTGAGTCTCTTCAGTCTATAATCCTAGTTTAAGTAGGTAATTTATTTTCTAATTAACTTCAAATGTCCGAATTCTAGAAGTTAGTCAGAATATTATATCAAGCTTGCAAAAAGAATTTGGATCACTTGATAAAAGTGGTACTATCACTTCTAGCCCGCGCCACAAACTATGCATCTGGTAGCCGAAAAAATGTATAAAATTTATATAATTTTTGTATATAACATGCAGGATGTATATATATACAAAAAATATGCAAATTTTATATTCGGCTATTATTTTTACATCGGCTATACAATGTTATTTTTCTTTGATAAGATTGCATTTAAACGATCAAGAGATGCGGTATTGAACATTCAATATTCGCCATGCATACATTTTTGAATCGTTAAGAAAACATACAATCCAAAATGACAATTATTCTCAGCTAACCTAAAACCGATAAATAGTTACTCGTATTCGGTAATTTATAACAAACCAATAAAGATAAAACTTGTATATTCATGCATATATTTTTCACTTAACCAAAATTAACTAATATATATTTCAACTTTAATTTTTAGTGACTAAACTTTAATTTCTTAAAAATATTAAGTTTTGAACCTGTAATTATAAAAGTTGAGCATCTATTCGGTTTTCAATAGCTATGAGTGCAGAAATTTTGTTAGTTAAGTTTGTTTATTACTTTTATGCAGGAATATATAAAATCAAGGATACGTGACAGGTAGACTAATTAAACAATTAAGGAAAGATCATTTTCTAAAGTTCCTTCAGCGCGCGTCTTGTCCAATTAAGATTTCTAATTAGAATATTATCAAACTTGATTCTGTATTTTTATAAACATAACCCAGTCTACGGACTTGGCGTAATAATAATGTGAAATTAAAGAAGTCATGTGACTCCCAGCTTTCTTATGTCGTTCTCGTGCCTATCTTCTTTTATATAACCATTTCTTTTATAACGTGGTATTCGATTCAACTTATACAAGTTTTAACTAATTTCAGCAACTATCCCTCATAAGCACATATATCGAATAATTATATCCATCAAAATTTAAACAAATGAAAAGAAATAACCTAATATTTCTTTCTCCACTGGAAAACTTTATTTTTTCTTGATAAATTCTTCATATAGACATATTTGATCATTATGGTTTATTCACTGCGCTCCTTTGCAATTCGTTGGTTGGAGCAGTATCACTATATCACTCATTACGTGAAAGAAGATTTCCCACCAAACTTTTCCAATTAGCAAATTAAAACAATTTAGCACTGGCTATCAGCTTTTATTTGGCATTATATATCAACAACTGATTATCAATTCACCTTCCTAATGATGTGGTGGTCTAATAAGTTTCCACCAAATGCATAATTTGATTTGACGCCCTTGCACTCTCATCCTTTTCCCACCATATTTTAAAAGAAAATTACCAAACCAAAGAAAATAAGGTTTCATATTTACGAAAATTACACTGTTGTAGGTAATTTGATATATTTTTAAGATTAGAAATTCCTATTAGTTTTTATAAGGATTACCTATAAATATCTTTTGCGCCACTTAATATATGTTGTAACAAATTCCATTGTCATATAAGTTAAACTCTTGCAAAATGCAGGGTAAGGCTGCGTAATTGTGATTCGATCTTTTTACGGACCTCGCGCATAGCGGAAACTTAGTGCAGCGGGCTGCCCTTTCTACGAAAACTACCAAAAAACGGGCAAGTCTTATGGAAAAAATAGGGAAATATATATTATATTGTCATGTGTAATATTGTAAAGAGTCACAGTCACAAAAGAGGGTTATAGGTGGGGAAGGAGGAGACAAGAATAATTGCAACGTATTGCCAAATAACATGGAAAGATCCCTATGAGACATGAACTCTGATCAATACCCACCCTTTGCCCTTTGGATATATTATCCACAGCAACTCTGTACGCACAGTAGTCATGCATTTCACTTATCTGCATGTGCCTCTTCTTTCTTCTCCACATGCATGTCTACCACCACCCACACCCCACCCCACCCCCACAAATAAATAAATAACATACTTATACTGACTATCAACATATTTTAACATGTTGTAGCAAGTAGTCTATTTTATTTTTTCAGTTTACTATATAGGTCTATCTGATGTAGCGTATTTCAACCTGTTGTAGTTATTTCTTAAGTGACATGATATTATAAGAATTTTACATATAGAAGTTAAACTTGTAGCGAAAAGCAGACTAAAGAAAAAGAGAAAGAGGATCCAATAATAAGTGCAGAAACATACATTTAGATGACTCTATCCCTAAGCAATACTGCATACAGTGTGTTGGCTGGAAGTTTCTGTGCGTACATACATTGTACCTTCCAGTACTATTTATTTCTGTGGGTTCGTATTGATTAGCTGCCCATGCAGAATAGTTGGCTCCCATACTTGTCTCTTTCACTTCATTTTTCTTGTTTCTTCACGTACTATCCGATATACATTACATCTAGATAGAGTTGTAGGGTAACAGTAAAGTTATCTTCGTTTGAACTATAGGTCACGAGTTTGAGCAGCGAGACCGACCACAGTAATGCTCGTATTAGAGTAGGTTGTTTGTATCATACTCTTAAGATGCAGTCTTTCTTCGAATTCTGCGTGAATACAAGATACTTTATGCACCGACACCCGAGCGGTCCTTTAGAGCTGTGGGAGTGGGAATGTTAGAATTATATTTTAATTGAAAGAACTCAATCTTATAGGTATTATAAATAGAATTGTAGAGGAGTATTAGGAGAATTTTATACCATCAAACTCAATAATATTGCACAAATCACCTGCAAACAAAGAGTATTAAATCATAAATGAGTAATAAAATTCCGGGAAATACTTATATTACAGCTCGATCCTATATCCTTATTTAGTAGTTTATGTTTTTCCAAATAGTTGTAATTTTTGTGTCGATTTCACCTAAAAGGAGTCAAACAATGCAAAGAAGAATTGTGCTGCCTTAACATCCTCCAACCTGCATTTTTGCACATGTATATTAAAGTTGTACAATCTTCATTTTATTTTATGTGTCTGAATTAACGTAATGTATAATATACTAAAATATTACTTAAATTTTGTAATTTTAAATGTCATATCATTTTTATGGAATCTTTGGATATAAAATTTGGGAGTTTTTTTCCAAATTTTATTTTCAAATATATGCTTGTTTATAAATTTTAATCATTTTTTGGCATATCTTGAAAATAAAATCTTCAAATCCCAAAAACAGCTCTAGAGTAGTTTTTGAAGTTTTTTTTATTCACAATGCTTCAAAAAATTTCAATTAAAATACATGTCCAAGTGCAATTTCCATTTCAAAAATTATTTTTCATTTCATATTCAAAAACTCATTTTTTCAAATTTTAACCAATTCTATATCCAAGGCTATCATAGTATCTCTTAAAATAGTTGGAACCTTGGAGCAAATAATGAGATTGAGGTGAGATAACGTAGTGGACCCCGTAGAAGTGCAAATGTCTAGGATCGGGTAGACAGTTAAATAGGGGCCAAATATTAAAGTAGTAGAATTATTTTAAATAATTATATCTCGTCCTTTGACCGGGTATCCCAAATTTTAATTTACGTAGTACTACCACTACATATAATAAAATTAACAATTTATTATTCCTTTAAAAATTTCTACTGGTTCAAAACTATTCTCGTTCTTTTCCCACATTGATTCTCACCGCAATTCCATGCAGCTACTTCGTACACTGCACGGTTGTTATTCATTTTTTTCTACAACTTAGTTGGTCTATGCTCACTGAAATCTATGCTTGTACTCCTTTGTTTATTCAATTTATTTTTATTAGAGAAACTATGAGTCAATATAATTGATCTATGGACGAAGTGGTACCTCTGCTTAAAATTATTAATCAAATTAATGCCATGTTATTTTGGATCAATTTAGTAATATACTTATGTATAGGTATCAATAATTGTGTTTAATTAGAGCGTTGTAAGACTAAAGTATTCAAAACTCAAGGAGTAACAATAGATATAAAGTTTTAGTCAAAGATAAATTTCTGGAATAGATACATGGCTAAAATGATGAAAATGGAATACTGAGATTGGACTTTCGGATTTTTTCTTTTTTCCTTCTACTGTTAATCCTTTTAATAGAGACCTCTGGTCCTTTGTATACAAAAAATTCTAGTATTCTTTCTATCCTTTTAATATTGTCTCTTTTCGTCTTCTTGAGCCAAGGGTCTTCCGGAAACAACCTCGCTACTCCCTCGGGGTAGGGGTAGGGTCTGCGCACACACTACCTTCCCCAGACCCCACTAGTGGGATTTTACTGGGTCGTTGTTTGTTGTTGTTTCTGTCGGAGGTCGTCAAGAAAAATATATATTTGAGTCCATCAAGTGAAATAATGTTTTTTACTCAAACAAAATAATTAACTTCTTCAAGTAAAATTCATTTCCAAGCATAAATGCAACTAACAAATACTTTTGTTTTCCAATTTCAACCCGAACACCTATTTAGAATTATTTAATTGCACTAGCCTTGAAAAGATACACTACCAAAATCAAGTATTTATTTTACTTTTCCAAAACTGAGAAAAGGAGATGCTAACTTTTGAAATAGTAATGGAAGTAGAGACAGGAAAGGACCCAGGTTATAGTTGAGTCCGTGAGCCCTCCATGTGCAAATTCCTCACCTTTCAAGTTTTCAAGTTATGGCACCACCCATCACCCTTGGCCCATGGCATTGACAAAGGCAATATGCACCATTGCCCCTATCATTCCCCTACCCACTTTCCAGCTTATTACAGATATTTTTCATCTCTTTACTTTGACAACAAGCGAATAACATCAAATTCCTTCACTTTTCTCCAAATAGTAGGAATTAACCTATATACATAATAATAACAATATTCTTTTTAGTACTATAATTTAACATATTGCACATAGCAGGCATCGTCTTAAATTTTTAAGTCATTACTTTTGCTTTTTATGAATTGTTATTTGTAGTTATCTTTTATGTAACATAACAGTATAAAAATTCTTTTACGTTATCAGTGTATCAAAGTTAACCTCATTAAAATGAGTTAGTACTGACATAGTTGCCAAATTCAAAGCAAGCAAGATATATAAGGGTCACACATTGAATTTTCGAAATAACACGTTTATTCACTATCAGGATCAATTAACGCTCAATTTTGCACCACTTCATCACTTAAACTGTAAATTAATATAATGCTAGTAATATGTTTTGTCCACTTGATAGTATGAAATTAATTAGTGACCAAATATAAAGCAAATAAGATAATGAAATTAAAAATTTCAACAAAACTAGTCTTCAAAAAATCTATGAATTAATACCAAAATTAGGAGAAACATTACAGAGGACTAATGTCTAATTTGCGTTTAATCTATTTCTTTTTTTGGGGTTCCTCTGGGTTTGCTAGGACCCCCTTTTTTCTTAATCCTGATATTCAAATTTCTAAGACTAGATAATTAGGAAAATGGATGTTAATTAACTCAAACTTTAAACGTGGAAAATTATCCCCTACACTAGCTGATCCGTACTAAATGAGGTGCCTGAAATTAGGACCACAGTTTTGATGATGATGAAGCAAGAAATCATCACCACCGTTTGATACACCGAAAATTGAGGTTTGACTAATCAACTGATGTTGATGATGATGTGCTGGGTGTCTTTGGAATTCCTTTTGCCTCCGAAGTTCCAGAACCTTCCGATGAGAATTGGAGTGCTTCGCCGACACAAACGTCGGGCTCGCCGCCGGCCGATACTCCGGCACTAATCTGCCGGACTTGTACCTGACTCCACATGCATTGCACAGAGTCTTCGGACCCATAGGTCCTGTGCGCCACTGCGGTGTTTTTTCAGAAGCACAGTGCAGGCATTTGCGTCCCGGCGTTTCGATGCTCTCTCGCTTCTTCGACGGTGCTTTGGTGGCTTTGACCGTCGCTGAAGTGTTGTTATTGGCAGCGGAGTTGTTGCTCTCAGATGATGACGTGGTAGGGGAGAGGAGCAGCTGGAGGCGCGAGGACCAGTCGCAGGGGGCGGCGCGTGAGCGCTTGCTGCGAGCTTTGCCAGGAACAGAAGTGTCGGCGGGAAAAGCCGGTGGTGAGTTAGTTCCGGCGGAAATAGTGGAAGCGGAGGAGGAACTGTCGGTGGTGTTGTTTGCGGCGGAATTAATGTTTGTTACAGGGATGAGCTGAAGGTTTTGAACATCGTCACTTGAGAATGATTCCTCCACGAAATTGGACAGCCATTCAAGCTCAGCCAAGTCATCATACTGTTAAAAGCCAAAAACAAAAAGAATCTCAGTTTATTGTACTAAATTTTCATAATTATCAACCAGAAAGCAAACGAGTAACAAACTATTGCTTAGAGTGAAAACAAATTGTATGCATTTGGCCTCTGCTATGTAAATGGTGCATGAATTCTTTGAATTTGACACGTGGTTAATTTGTTAACAAATATTCAGACATTATTATGGTATATCCAAACGGAGAACCGAATTAATTACTACCACGTAATAATTTGAGTACGAAATTGGCGGAAAAATAAGACCAAATTTAGAAATAATTGTTTTTTCACCAAGAAGTGTAAAAAGGAGAGTAATTACCGGAACGCAGAGTTCGCTGGTGGGGAACGGAGCGTCGGTGAAGCTGCGGCAGCTGAGGTTACCGTTGAAATGGCCATTTTCACCGGAAACAGAGGAATTACAGCTATCGACGACGGTAACAGTGGAGGAATCAGCAGAATTACCGGTGATACTATCAAAAAAAGCGTCGGTCATGACTTCATCTTCCTTAGAGAAATCTAACAGGTCATCAACAGTGAAATTATTATTATTATTGTTGTTATTCGGACTCTGTTCGTCTCCGGCATTTGAGAAATAGCCGCTGACGAAGAAATCCGATGCTTCCATTGGGAGGAAAAAAGTGTGAGAGAGTCTCAGAATAGAGAGAGTAAGACGCTTAAGAGAAGCAAAGTAACGGTTCCTTTGAGAGTAGTTAAATAGAAAGCTGAGAAAAAGGAAGAGAGAATGAAGGAATTGAGTGTGAAGAGGACAGACAAGTGCTGAAGAGCTGAAAGTAAGAGGTCCGGGTCAGAGGGGTTTTCATACTGTAATAAAGGTCTTATCTGTAATTTCACAATTATCATTTTTTTTCTAATTTTTCCTTATACAATTCTGTATATTTTAAATAAATAAAAAAATGCAGTATCTTGCTACTTCTGTAAAGTTGTCCCGTTTTACCTTAACACGCTTGTATTTTACTTTTCTTTACTTCTTTTGGGAACAATAATTGAATTATAGTGTATAACTCACATCTTATATTAATTTCTGAAATTGAGCAAATTTGAAAGTTTATCACAATGATAATGTAGTTTTGATGTGGTAATGATGTCGAAAATTACTTTTTCTTAGTGGTAAGTAAAGGATTACTTTTGAGTTTAAAACCTTATTTAAAAGTTATAAATTGAATACTAAAGGTGCCAAAAATGGATGTCACGGCTGTCATGTGCTGTGCGAATAATTAAATGCGGAATCTGTATGGATTTATCCAATTTTTTTTTTTTTTTGGTACAAGTAAAGATAATTATTGTACGTACCGTAATTATTAACTAAATAAAGCAAAAGAGGGAAATTAATGAAGTTAAAAATAGGTGGATTAAGAAAGATAATTAAATGATACAACCCCTTTTCCCTTAAGAATCGATCTAGCAGGTTTTGTCGCCGTGACTCCACCATTAGTGTCCAATTTTACAGCCGGATTCCCCTGCTCCTTTTTTTTTTTTTTTTTCCCTTCTCTTTCTACGTTTTTTTTAATCCACTTTTTTTAATTCCTCGTGAATTGCGCTTTGCCCCTTGAATTTTTTGAAATAATTATTTTAAGTTAGCTGTTTCCTGGGTACTGCTATTTTCACAATTTTTTAACTCTATTATTAGTACTTTCTTACCTCCCTAACCTCATGTTAATATATTCCTTAACCCACGTTTAAGCACGAACATTACAGCTCAACCCTGTTCAAAATGCTTGGTCATGATTATATCCACATAGGAAGTTTCATTTTTTTATCTTCATTTACATTTTGGATAAAGACTCCCAATCTCACCACTAAATTCGGCATTTTGCACAAAATTTAAGGTCTTTTTTTATATCTTTGATTATTGGATAATTATTTCTACAAGCACGAAGTCTGCAGAAAATTCTCATACACCAGCAAAAAGAAGAAAAAATTCTAGTAGTACAAGATAATTCACTTTGCTCGAAAAATAACCTACTCGTGCATACTATTTATACCAATTTACATTAGTTTGTCATGGTTAGTTATAAAAGTAAAATTGTGTACTATTGATCTACGATAAAGTAATACTTAGTTAACAATTTTAAAAGACATATATTATGTATTTGTTCAACTCGTTCAACTAAGCATTGACCCCATTCATTAGAAAATTTAATGAGAGATAGTTCAAATATATAAAGTCAATTCGTGCCAAAAAAATGACTGCATAGTTCTTTTTGCAACAATTGTTGTAAAGTATTCTGTTAAATAAATTAGAATTTCCAACTAATATACATAAAATCGAAAAGTGGTAAAATCCTCAAAAGATGCATCAGTCACTTAGTGCAATTCCTGTAGCATAATCTTTTTGCTTTTCTTCTTTCTTTTGTTTCCTTTTTTATTTATTTATTGAATAGGAAATGGGAATTTCTAATAAGAAATGTTATTGGGCGGGATAATATTACAAATCCCAAGGTGAATAGTAGCAGTTAAAAATGGATAAAGTTAATTTACATTAAGAACCAATCATTCGCCTACCTTTTTCTCCCAGCATTCATTTTTACTTTTTCTGTTTATTGTCTTTTGTTTTTTGTAAAAATTATGAGAGAGCATCCTCTCTACTAGTTGGCTTTGAAGCACTAGTTAGATGATAGATGTGTGGGGTCCGACTAAGCACGTGACAAAGGATTGGGATATTGTCAGCTCTCATGTGAGTAACTTTTAAACTAAAGATGCTACATGTTCCATTATTCATTCAAAAGGACTCCATCTTATATTCAAAGTTTATTCGTCTGATTAATTCAAATTTGTATTACTAAAATGTCATGTAAGTGACCACAGTTTTTAGGTGTCAAATTCAAAAATAGCCAAAAAAAATTACAAGTAATAATTGAAAAATATTCACAGTTTTAAAAGTAATCGAAATTTTGTCAATTTTCATGTAAAAATAAATCTGAACGAAAACACTGTTCGAAATCCGGAAAATATTCCAGCATTATATACTGGAGTTCGAACTTTTTACATGTGAACTTCCAGCATAATATACTGGAGTTCCAGCATAATATACTGGAGTTCCAGCATAATATGCTGGAGTTCCAACATAATATACTGAAAGTTCATACACATCCGCTTCAATCTCTAGTATATTATGCTGGAACTTTCCCGTGTTACAGCAAAATAGTAGCTATTTTTCGATGACTCTGTAAACGCTGGCAATTTTTCAATTATTAGTCTGACAACTGGCTAGCATGTCCTATTTTTACTTTCTAGGGGTGTCAAAAGGGCAGGTCGGGCCGATTTGGGCGGTTTTAAATGAGTTGAGTCAATAAATAGGCGGGTTAATGACCCGTCCAAAAGTAACTTGTGCTGTCGAGTTGGACTAAACTTGGGTCGTAGCCAAAACTGCCCAACTTTTACCAAGCTTTAGTTAACGTATATTATTTTCTTATGAATTATTTAATTATAAAAAAAAGACTTTTTTTCTTTCTTTTGTTACTGTCATATATAACATATCGGTGTATTAATGTACCATATACAATTCTGATAAAATTTTAATAAAACTATTATACAATTATCATACGATTCCTGCAACTTCTTCTTCTAAAACCAACTCTATACTTAACCAATTTCCTTCACAAAATCTTAATATTCGAAATCGTATGTATGTTTGCTTGAGAATCATATGTATTTTGGGTCTTCAAATGGATCAATTTGTGGATGAGTGTATTAACCGAACAAATTGAAAAGTTTAGGGAAACAAAGAAAAAGATGAGAGGAGGGGAAAAAAGAGAAATGATTTAATTGAATCCCTTAATTGAAGGCACTAATAATGGGGTGGAGCCTTATAAGGAGGGAATATATACAATTTGGGTCAAGATGGGCTGATTTAAATAATGGACGGGTCAATGACTAGCCTAACCTTTGGGCGGATCAAATGGGTTTGGGCTCAAATTGATTTTACCTCCTATAGCAAAGGTTGATACCTTATTTATTATAAATAAATACCCTTTTAAAAATTATCTCCCATAGCTACCTTTTAAATTTTATAGCAAAATATCTATTTGTCAATTCCTACCTTTAAGCCATTAAATACGCTGTGTATTATTTTTCTCTCTCCCTCTCTCTTCCCTCTCTCCTCCTTTCTCTTCCCTCTTTCTTCTCTTTTTTCCCTAGTTTTTTCCTCCCTTGCTTTTAGAAAACTTAGAAGGGGCTGTGTTCCGCCAACGACAAATCCGGCCGGCGACCACTTCCCCCCTTCCTTGTTGTGTCACACCTAACCCTCTCCTCCGGCCAGCGATTTCTTTCACACAACTGTATTACACATTCTAAATTTTTCTTAGATTTTGCATTGCCTTTTCAAATCTGAAGAAGTTCTGTCTCTAGTTTTCGTTTGATCCTTTAAATTGGTGCTTCTTCAACAACTGTCTTCATTCAACCGGCGGGGACGCCCCACATGGCGCGCGGCCTGGATATCAGTGGATTGAGGACGGAGTTTGGGGCTGAGGAACTTGAGAGTCTCTTACCTTTTTTTCATTGTATTTCAATGTATGTCGCTGTATTTCATGTATTTCATTGTATTCATTGTCTCGCCGCATTCCATGAATATATTCCTATATTTTTTTAATTAATATAATTTTTATATTCAGATGTATATATGTATTCAAATATATTTGTAGTATGTATTCATATAGGTTTGCAATATAGATGACCTGCTATACTTCATGTATTTGATGTAATTATATAATTTCAATATATAAATCTATTTGTAAATATACCACTAAAAAATATTTTTGTAAATATACCACTAAAAATATGATGGATTGAATCTCTGAAGATTGCTCTGTTTTCGGGGTATTTTTCGGTTGAGAATCTTTTCTATAACTGGAAATATAAATTTTGTGTGTTATAATTGAGTTTGTTGAGTTATATTATAAGTCTATCACGTTGATTGATTCACTTACCGTTTTTAAACAGCTGAATAACTTTTTTTCGCAAATTCCGTTACTGTATTCACGGATACTGCTCGCGAATACAGTCGAATACATTCTCTGCTTAGCTGGACTCCCCTATTTTCCGCTGAGTTTTGCTACTGTATTCATGAATACAGTAGCAAAAGTACACCGAATACAGTTTATAACAACTGAAAACATAGCTATAGGATGTAATTTAGTACATGAATACAGTAGCAAAAGTACATCGAATACAGTTTATAACAATTGAAAACATAGCTATAGGAAGTAATTTAGTAAATGGTAGCTATAACAAGCTAATAATCACTAAAGCATACTCCCTTCGGTCCAAAATAAGTAATTTTTTAGCTGTTTTCACACAGATTAAGAAATCTACCTTTTAGCATTAATCAGCAATGAAATTGACCATATTAACCTTTGTNAGATAACGTAGTGGACCCCGTAGAAGTGCAAATGTCTAGGATCGGGTAGACAGTTAAATAGGGGCCAAATATTAAAGTAGTAGAATTATTTTAAATAATTATATCTCGTCCTTTGACCGGGTATCCCAAATTTTAATTTACGTAGTACTACCACTACATATAATAAAATTAACAATTTATTATTCCTTTAAAAATTTCTACTGGTTCAAAACTATTCTCGTTCTTTTCCCACATTGATTCTCACCGCAATTCCATGCAGCTACTTCGTACACTGCACGGTTGTTATTCATTTTTTTCTACAACTTAGTTGGTCTATGCTCACTGAAATCTATGCTTGTACTCCTTTGTTTATTCAATTTATTTTTATTAGAGAAACTATGAGTCAATATAATTGATCTATGGACGAAGTGGTACCTCTGCTTAAAACTTATTAATCAAATTAATGCCATGTTATTTTGGATCAATTTAGTAATATACTTATGTATAGGTATCAATAATTGTGTTTAATTAGAGCGTTGTAAGACTAAAGTATTCAAAACTCAAGGAGTAACAATAGATATAAAGTTTTAGTCAAAGATAAATTTCTGGAATAGATACATGGCTAAAATGATGAAAATGGAATACTGAGATTGGACTTTCGGATTTTTTACTTTTTTTACCGTTTACTTACTGTTTAACTCCTTTTAACTTAGTAGACCTCTGGTCCTTTGTA